>NC_051094.1:15542500-15722500 GCF_901709675.1 Syngnathus acus | reverse complement strand
AAAGATATTTCAAACACAAACAACAAAAAGACCCCACTTTGTTCCCCACAGTGTGGGCTAGACACTTAACCAGCACGTCAACAAACAAATCATACGGCATTTGTTTCATTTAGAACGTGACAACAAGTAATAGTTACAGCAGGACAACTAGTCGGTTTACGACGCATCCCTGAGCATCCAACAGTTCCTTGTCAAAAAGAACATTGCTGTGCTGGAGTAACCTTCCCTATACACCTGACCTCGCTCCATTTGATTTTTTTGCACTTTCCTGAGCACAAAGGGGTGATTTAAGAGACGCCTTTTGAAGATGTGTAAACAATCAAGATGACCACAGTGATGGAGCTACGGAAGATCCCGTAATTTTTTTCTTCTTCTAGTACTGGCTGTAGATGTGGTGCAAAACAGCATTAGACTGCACGGGGTGACTTGGAATTTGAAATATCTTTTCTGACGCCAGTGCTGGAACTTCACTGGTACACCTTGTATCACTTATTTTCTAAGTGTGGAACGCATACCACACAGGCTCCCTCTAGTGGTAGAATCACTTACTAGCTCAGTTGTATTTCATATTCCAAGTCAAATACATTTGGATTCAAACAAGATTTGGTTTGAACTTTTATTGAGGTGTTTTTTTATTAACTTCTATGTATTTTAACAAAATCACTTTTAAACAGTGTTTCATGTTTAAAATGTAATATTAGAATGGCTTACAATATACAGTAAAAACATCTTAGGAAAAATGTATTTTCATTGAACACTAAGGCATATCCCGCTGCTCTATTTTACCATTGATTATGGTGGTACTTGGGTAGCCAAGTATTTTTTTTTTTTGAATGGTAAATGGTATAAAAAGTTTGAGAACCACTGAATCAGATTCATTCACAGTTGAACATTTTGTTCCAGTTTGATTGTTGTGGGGTGCACAACGTGTCAGACTGGGGAGTTAATGTACCTGATTCCTGTTGCCTTCAAGACTGCGCTGGTTCACAAGACCGACAGTACAGACCAATGGTACAGTTACCATTTGACGAGTTCAGCATAAGACTCCTCTTTTTCTTCCAAGTTCAGTTCAAATAGTGTGCTTTGGGTTTTCAGGGTTGTTTGGACAAGATGAGGAGCTGGTTTGAAGACAATTTTCTAAGCGCTGGGATTTCTGTAATTGTCCTCTGCATTATTGAGGTAAATTATCTATATAGTATCTACCACAATATTATTATGATTATATCTATCTATCTATCTATCTATCTATCTATCTATCTATCTAATGCGTATGTACAATGTACATCATTTTACTGGACATTTCATTTTCATTTCCAATTAGAACATCCTCAGGACTCCTTAAAACGGGGCTAAATGCAGTACTGTACATGTTTCAGACTATTTGAAAATTTATTAATACCGTACCGTACGTGTTTAGGACAATTTGACAATTCATGAAGGGTCAATACTGTTCCTAATATGAGAATTTTGTAGAAATTGTATGTTAAAAATGTGCCATCCAGCTGGTTCAAGCTGAACAGTAAGTTTGTGTGACAGAAGCTAACTGACTTAAATTTGAGGGAGGAGAAGCATTTTATGAAAAGAAAACAGCAGAAATATTAAACCCCTTTGGACTAACAATAGCTTAAGCATGACTAAAATTTTCAGCAAGGATGATCACATTGTTTTTTTGTTTTTGTTGACAGGTCTTAGGGATGTGTTTTGCAATGACACTCTTCTGCCACATCAGCAGGTCTGGCCTGGGCTACAAGTTTTAAAAGTGTTCTCCTTTAAGCATCTCAAATGTTGTTTAGTTGTATCCTTTAAAATGCCAATTACTCAGCTGACCAAGACTGTTCTTTAATGACATTCTTTTTTAAATTTCTTCGCTTGGAATTTACCCAGTTTAAATCAATTTCATATTTCGACGTATGTACGTGAAATAAACCTTCCGTTTGTCTCCGAACCAAAATGATTGGAATTTGTCGCTGAAAGCTGTTTCTATCAGTCAGGAATACAATGAATCTTTTCTTTAGACTACGTATATTAAGGACAGCCACATTTCCCCGGTTTTCTTGAAATAAAGTGTGACTTAGGATTTCAGCTATGAACCCATGGGTTTGCTTAAGACAAGTTGTAAGTAGGGTTCCAATCACACTGCAAACAGCCTTCAAGTCGTGTTTGTCATGTGCCTGCGTCACCCGCCACCACCTTACCGGTAATCTTTCAATGACGTCAGTTGTTTAAAGATCCGCCCACGTTAATAAACGCTCCTTAAATCCCGAGAGCCCAGCTTTGACTTTAGCCCATCCGGATCTCCAGCACTCCATAGCTCCTTTCCCTTCAAACGAATAAGTCTGCATTGTGCCACAATTGGTTGTCCTGGCCTGTCTGGAGCAGTGTTGCCCTCAGAAATTGTTGCATTCCCATAGTTTTAGTATGTCCAACTAGGTTTCCGATAGTGACTGCTGTGACATTAGTTTTTGGGACAATTTAACTTCCACACTACTTGACCCATCCCAAGCTTTATCGCAAGGCCAGTCTGTTTCGCCCATGGAGCCTTGAAATTGGTCTCCTGTAACGAGATCGCAATATGTAAACAAACTAAAGAAAAACAGGAATAAAAGGAAACACAGATAAGTTTATTTATTGTAAGAATAAACCCTAAAAAACAACTAAGATTTAAGACACGTTAAACAATTTTGTTTTCTTTGAAACCATCACACAAAGATAGAAACAAGTAAAATTTCTGTAGTTAAAAAACAATGAAAACAAAACATAACTGTACACAGCAGAAAATACCATTTATTGCAAACTGAACACCCCTGGCACCCAAGGAACTGAAGACAAGTATTGCAATTAACCTACAAATATGAAATCTATTTGGATACAACCCTCGTTTTCCCCTCCACTATTGTTTTCCTCTTTGAATATGGACCTGAAATAGTCCTCGACTGAATTGAAAAAAGATTCATAGAAATGTCAAATTTCATAGAAAACCAAAAAAGACAGTTAAGATATTGCTCATTTTGCATTGTGGACATTTTCGAAAGCAGCCATTTACAATCTTGCCATTGCTGAAAGACAACCTAAACATTATTACAGTATTTTAAAGTGATGCCATTAAAATAATCAAGTGTTAAGTCACAGATAATGTCAGGTTTACTTGGTGCTCAAAACATTTGCAAGCAAATGAGACAGATTTTAAATAGTAAAAGCAACCAGTACCAATCGCCTTCAATAGCATTCCTGTTTGTTTAGGTTGCAAAGACTGATCGACATCACGTGTATACACTGGCTAAATTGTTTGTACCCTTCCATTTAGGAAACAAAGACCCACAATTGTCAATTATAAACCTTAGTGAAACTAATAAATGAAAACCCAGCATTACTTTTTGGGGTTAAAGAGGTTTTTTCTTTTTTTTTTTTTAAACAAGGTTCTATTCAATATACAGTAATTTATGTACATATACACATATAGTGCACATATACGCGAGTTATACACACACACACACGCGCGCACACTTTTTTACATTATATATATATATATATATATATATATATATATATAAAAATGCACATACTGTATAATTTTTTATAATACAGTATATACAAATATAGCTTCATGTACATATATATTTTATAAGAAATTAATGAAAGGTACAGTGTTCTTTTCATTAGTATGGTCTTGGAAATAATTTTGTTTTCCTGCAAGGGTACCAACAATGTAGCCTACGTGTGTTCACTTCACCTAAAAAGCTGCAAGCACAACACCACATCAGCATAAAATAAAAAGTGTCTCCAAATCCTGGTTCACAAATACCCATCTTAAACCACATCAAATGTCATTTCCCAACCATGACTGCCCCTGAATACATGGAACGAGTAAGAACAAAGGGTACCCAGCCCCTGACTGCAATGTTGTAGTTCCAAATGTCTGCTCTAACGTAATCCCATTGTGCTTAAAGAAACACCTCTCTTACAATATGACAAAGCTGAGTGTTTCTACATACATGCCAAACCCAATTCACAAAGTTTATAGGTCAATGTCATTATAAAACAATTAGGCATTGGTATCTATGTTGTCTTAAGCTATGAAACTACGATAAAAGTATAGAATTCAAGCCTAGAGCCATTGACAAACCAATCACCATAAAAAATGCTCTGTTCATCCTATTTTCACATTGTCCTGCAAGAAGAGGCAGTTTGTACATATTGTCACAAGAGAAAAAAAAAAGGGGAAACTAAAGTGCAAGCTCCTTGACTACACTCCACCATGCTTTAGTTCATAGGTGTCAAACCCTCAACCTGGGGGCTGTCATGTGCATTTAACTTCATGTTTCTTGTTAGAATTTCTACCAAAGTTGAGAATTGTCTTCACTTTCAATAAAACCCGAGAAATTGTAAGCATATTTTTATCACGCTTTTTCGTTATTGGCCATGTTGTACACAGTATATGTAATATGATGAGGCAATTATACATTTATATATGGTTTCAGAGTCATAATGGCCCTCTGCGGTGAAACCATAACTACAATAATGGTCCTCGACAAAATTGAGCTTGATACCTGTGCGTTAGTTTCTGATATGACCTCTCTATGTCATTGGTACAGTATATAGTATATGTCACAACACAAGTCAGACTTTTGAGTTTGCTATGCTCACACTCAGGAGAATAAACCAAACATAAAACGGCATCAAAAATAAAGTCGGCAGTGGGGGGGGCTCATCGAGAGAAGTTGAGGACTGAATCTATACGAAACGACAATGCCAGAGCATGCTATGTAAAAGGGAAACCACAAAGTATACTGAAATTATCTAAAATCGCCTAACGACATATTTCCATTGCCGTTCCATTCCCCTCCATATTGGATGCCCAGTTTCCCCACCCTTTAACCCCCTTGCAATAGTGACGAGGTGCTCGGTATGTATTTTTTAAGATAATGGCTATATATGGCTCAGTTAATTAATTTTGACGATAATTCAGAGGAGATTGTCCCACCCTGGTTTCATATTTTGAATGAAATACCACGTTCATCATGCACATCCGCGGAGCATCGAAATTGTGTGCCTGTGCCATGATCAAATACAGTGGAGCCTCGGTTTTCGAACACAATCCGTTCCAGAGGGCTGTTCGAGAAGTGAATCGTTCGAATTCCCATTTTCCCATTACAAATAATGGAAAAACATTTAATCCGTTCCAAACCAAAAAAAACCCGCCTTTTTTAAGCATTTTTTCATATGCGCATTTTTGTCCGATCGCGCAACTGCAGCGCACCGCCGAACGAGTCTTGATGTACTGTCCAAAATTTAAGTGGACATCAGTGCGCAGGGAGCTTAATTTTGTCCGATCGCGCAACTGCAGCGCACCGCCGAACGCGCAACCGTAGCGCGCCACCGACCGCGCAACTGCACCGCGCTGGTCGCATTATTGTGACAGAGCGGTCGCTAAAGTTTAGAAAATATTTTTAAAGTCCTAATGTACTTTCCAAAATTTAAGTGGACCTCAGTGCGCAGGGAGCTTAATTTGGTCCGATTGCACAACCGCAGCGCGCCGGGCGCTCAGTGTCGCATTGCTTTAGGAGCGTCTTTGTGTTTTAGGATGGCTTTACTGCTCCCACTTGCTTCCTTTGGAGGCATGATTAGAGTTGATGCAATCCTCAGAGTAACAAGAACGTAATAACGAATGGAGTCAGTTGGCATGCGGATCCTCTCGGCTTATCTCGCGAGGTTCGACAACCGAATTTCGTCCGACATCCGAAGCAAAGAAATCTCAAATTTTTTGTTCCAATACCGATTTGTTCGAGAACCGGGACGTTCGAAAACCGAGGCTCCACTGTACACTAAAATGGCATTACATCAACTGCGCTGCAAAACAGACCTTCTTTAAGCTGGTCTATAATGTAATCTACTTTTCAAGTCTACAATAGACTTGTGTTGGCAAGAAAATCAAGTTAAACCCATTTTTACACCTAGCGCAGAGTTGCCAGTGTGCCAAAATAGGCCCCAGATGTTGGTTACTCTGCCAAATTGACACAAATGAAGAGTCATCAGTATCAACAAAAAATGACATGTTTTAAAAAAAGACAACTAAATGGAAATGGAATGGAAAACGCTATTAAAGAAGCCCTTTCAGTGGCAATAAATGAAAACATTCTATGTCCACGAGTGGCAGATGCTGTGCTGAAAAGGAGAAACAGCTCTTGACATGTTTCAAGAGAAAAGGTACTCAACTCGTAACAGTTATTTGGATAATTTATCAATGACTGTATTAATGTATACTTACACAATCGGTTTAAATTTAAGCGATTTCAGTGATTACTTGATAACCATTAACAAGATTTAACTTCAGCAACATTCACCGCACTACTGTTTTCCAGGCTGCTAATCAAAAAGTTTTCGTGTGAAGGCTTTTTAAAAGTCTGCATAGCGCTCACATATTCAATAGCTCAAGGCATCTTGTTTAGGGCTTCTCCATCTGTCTATTTATAGTGGTTTGGGGTTGTAAATTAATAAATTGCATGTAAAATTGTGTAAATAATTATTTGCAAAGTAATTGAAGAAACTCAGTTATGTACACTGGGGCAACAATAAAATGCATGTAATCTGTAAATATTTCTTGGCAAAGTAATGGACGAGAAACTCAGTTATGTACAGTGGGGTAAAAAGTATGAAATCACTGAGTGCAATTTCTCCCACTTAAAATGATGAGAGTTATGTAATTTTCATCATAGGTAAACTTGAACTGTGACAGACAGATTGTGAAACTGAAAATTCCTGGAAATTGCATTTTAGGAATTTCAAAGAAATTGTGGAAAAAAGTATTTCGTCGATAACAGACACATAAGTGCTGATTTGGAGCTCCATGCAAAATAACATCTCCGTGGAATCAAAATGATCATGAAAACGTGGAGCAAAAATCCCAGAAGTACAATGGGGAATGACCTACAGAGAGCTGGGATCGAAGTAACAAGGGTTAGCAACATGAACCCTGACAGGGAATCAAATCCTGCAGTGCCAGACGTGTTTTCCTTTTTAAGCCAGTTCATGTCCAGGCCTACCTGAAGTTTGCAAAACGGACGTTTTTGGCACACACTCAGCTCATGGTGTTTGAAGGAAGAAGAATGCTGAGTTGCATCCCAAGAACACCATACCTACTGTAAAGCACAGGTGTGTGCTTGGGGGCTCTTTTTTTGCAAAGGGGACAGGGAATTGAAAGCCTGTGTTGCTCAGTGACAGCCCCAAAACATCACTGCTCTAAAATAGACCTGCATGGAGGAATGAGCCAAAATATCACCGTAATTGACATGTAAATACTTTCAAAATCTTAAAATGTCATTTCCAGGATTTTTTTTTTCCCACCTTCTGTCTCTCACAGTTTAAGTGTACCTATAGTATAGTAACTGTTACAGAACTCTCTCATCATTTAAAGTGCACAGTCTGTGATAGACTAAATACTTTCGTGCTCCACTGTAGATTTACTAGAGCGTAAAAACTTTTTTACGTGATTGTTAAAAGGGCAATAGAATCACCGATTTTGATGTCATATGATTGTGAATTCTTGGTTATGTTCAAAGTGATCCTTCCAAGATCGGGCCATGTATGAGACGACGACGATGCTGCAGTGTTTGTTTGCCATGAAACGATGGACACCCCAGTAAGTTACAGTGTCGAATGCCCATTTGAAATATAATGTACAGCAAAACAAACTTGACATTCTGTTGAGGAAAAAGCTAATGAATGGCCCTCTGAAGGAGCAGGTCTTTGTCATTAGAAGAACTCAAACTGGAACGAAACACCTAAAGATTATTCCTGCAGTGTGTTATTGAGTGCTGGAGCTCCAAGGCTCTGAAAAAGTTAGTGATGAAGTTCCGCAACAAAAGCAGCTGAAGCCTCTCAGAGGCACTGGAATGCTGTGGTTTTAGAAAGGGAAACAACCTTTCTGCCTAGTGATGTTGAAATCTTAGAGTGGCATCAGCCTAGTGGTGTGGAATAGAAGAGGGTTCAGGTCCTCAGCATGAACGGCCCGATGGAGAGAGGGCTCAGAACGACTGCGCTCAATTTTTGGCAGCAGATCCTGTACCTGCTCGATGGCTACCAAGATCTGATAAGAGAAAATAAAAGAAAATGTAAAATCAACTTCATAATGTATAAAAATGACATTAAAAACAATTACATTTGGCAAAAATAAGTTGATCATTTTGGCAAGAATATGTCAAAACAAAGATGATTCATATCATGAACACGTATCAATCGAGAATCTTTTTCAAAATTCTTTGCTTCCTAGATACTTGCTGTGTTGAACATTAGCATTGCAGAGAAGAACACACTTAGAATCCACACACTTTTATATAATACAAAACTAAATTTACATTTCAATTTTTACAGCCAGTTGAAGCGTTATTACTTCAGAGGAAAACACAGACTTGTTACCTGTGGAAACAAGAGCCTCTCATCCCGTTTGAACTTCAGGCAGTCAATGATAAGCCTTTTCATTGATTTGGGTGAGGTACTGTAGAGCTTACTGAGGTCTGGGGACAAGTAACCACGTCCCACCATAAAGATTATCTGGAAGAAGAGAAGGGTTGGAGGAATCACTACATCATTACCGGAATTCTAACGTGCTGAATGGAGAATCATGAACAAGAATTAAGTCTTTGTTGTGTTTTAAATGTTTTAGTCTTAGGTTAATGTTGTCAATGTACACTCTTTGTCATTTAAGTAAACTACTTTTTTTCTGCTTTGCTTCTGAATGTCGTCAGTTGTTAGTGTATTTCAATATTTTTAGGTGCTATGTGTGTGTGCTTGTGTGTATAACTATATTGATATATTCATAAGCTGCCTTGGTATTTGTTACGGCAAATGTAACAAATCCACCATTCATTAGACTTTGGCTCAAAAGATTTTGAATGGTTCAAATAAAGCATTATTTAACCTGATCTCTGTTGTTGATATTGGAGTATGGTAGAGTCCCTGACATCAGCTCAAACAGTACTACTCCATAGCCATATACATCAGACTGGAATGTATATGGGTTGCTGTCCTGCATGCGGATCACCTCAGGGGCCTTGGAACACATGGAACAGAAACAAAAGTGTCATGCCGTGTATAGGTAATTTCTGTCATCATAAGTGTTTCTGGAATGACCTTATAACAAAATTACCATCCAAAGAATTGATCCACTGGGCTGTTCAACTTGTTGAGAGCCGGTCCACCGTGACTTCACTGTTGCAAGACCGAAGTCACCAATCTTAACAGTCCAACCCTCATGGA
Organism: Syngnathus acus; assembly: GCF_901709675.1. Taxonomy (NCBI): domain Eukaryota; kingdom Metazoa; phylum Chordata; class Actinopteri; order Syngnathiformes; family Syngnathidae; genus Syngnathus; species Syngnathus acus. The sequence continues at coordinate 15,713,248 of NC_051094.1, read as the reverse complement.
GGAAAATGTCTGGAATACAATCTCAGGAAAAATGTGACTAAAAATGTGCAACCAGCATTGGTTTTTAAGTTGGTTCGAGAAAACAATTCCAATGAAGTTGATTAATCATTCTCTGTACTAAGTGGACAACTAATTTTTACATAGGGATTTTCATAACAATATGCAAAATGGACAAAGTAGGATTGCGGTCAGCATTTGGAATACAAAGTAAGACAATGGCCACTTGTCATCAGGCAACTGGAATCACATTGAAGATTACCAGTATGGTTCTTGCTTGAGTAAAAATTATTACAGGGCAAGAAAAGGATACTGTTTGATTTCAGGTCGCGATGAATAATGTTCTTCGCATGAAGATAACTACAAGGAAAAATAAAATCATCATTAATTTTACATGGATAAGATATCAAGCACAAAAGTGGAAATTTGCTGCATAACTGCAATATTAAAAAGCCTTAGTATTTGCAGAGGTCAACTTTTATACGTACAAAGGCACCACCCTCTACATTGTAGTACATTTCACACATGTCACGTGTAGAAAACAGTCAAATCTTCAAGCAAACAGTATTGGTACAACTGAATGTGGAAAAGTCTTACTCCATGCCCTGTGCTGTTTGTCTGGCCACGTCAATCCGCCTCATCGTGTCAAATTTGGTTTCAGAGACATGCAGATGGCGGTACAGGCTGCTGCCTTCACACCACTGTGTGATTATGGCAAAATTGGGCTTCGTCATATAGCCCATGAACAACAGAATGTTGACATGGCGGGTTTTCCTGAAGAAATGGAAAATCATATTAACATTAAAAAAAAGCAATCTCCCATTAATCACTTAGTGATTGTCGCTTTGTAATTTGCATAATTTCTCAGAGTACGAACATTATTTTTAAGGTTGGCTCTACAAACCAATTGCAATGAAGTTGGGATGTTGTTCAACATATAAAAACACAAAACAATGATTTGCAAATCATGTTTAACCTGTATTTAATATACCACAAAGACAAGCTATTTAATGCTCAAATTGATACACATGGTTGTTGTTAATTGAGCAAATAATGATTATCTCGGAATTTTAGGGCTGCAAGACATTCCAAAAAAGCTGGGACACCCTTTTCTTTTAACATTGAATACAACTGAGGACACAATTGATGAAGGTGGTGAAATTCATTTCCATTTTCACTTGATGTATAGCTTCAGCTGTTCATCATTCCGGGGTCTCAGTATTCGCATTTTATGCATCATAATGCGCCACGCATTTTCAATGGGGGACAAGTCTGGAATGCAGGCAGGCCAGTCTGGTACTTTTCAGCAATCCATTGTGTCTTCATAAATGTGTAAGCCACTCATGCTATTGTCACTGACATAGCCCAACACCATCACACATGTTGGCATTTGAACTACTACTATCCGGATGGTTCTGCTCCTCTTTGGTCCAAAGGACAAGACGTCTACAATTTCCAAAAACATTTTAAAATGTGGCCTTGTCAGACCACTGTACACTTTTCCGCTTTGCCTCAGTCGATCCTAGATGAGTTTGTGCCCGGAGAAGCACAAGGGTGAACCAGAAGGGTGTTTCTGGGTGATGCAGATAAATGACTTCTGGTTTACATAGAGATTTAAGTTGCACTGATGGATGTAGCGCCAAACTGTATTTACTAATATTGGTTTTCTGAAGTGTTTCTGAGCCCATGTTGGGTTATCTTTTACACAATGATGGCGGTCTTTATTGCAGTGCCACCTGAAAGATTGGTTTCCAGCCTTACCGCTTACATGCAGTGATTTCTCCAGATTCTCTGAACCTTTCAATGACATTATGGACCGTAGATGATAAAATCCCTAAATTCCATACATCAAGGATCATTGTCCTTAAAGTGTTTGAATATTTTCTCACGTACTTGTTTTCAAAAAGGTGAAACAACTTACCGTAAGACCTGCATTTCATTTTTAAAAGCCTGTAACTGTTCAGGTGTTGGCTCTGTGACTTTAAGGATCTTGATCGCAACATCCCCATGCCACTTTCCCTTGAATACAGTTCCAAAGGAGCCAGCTCCTATTCTCTTCTGGACAGTGACTTCCCGGGAGTGGACCTCCCAGTAGTAACTTGAGTCCCTGTAGCCACCTCGATGCTAAAACACATTCAATTTGCCAAATAAATGTGTAAATGACCACTTGTGTCTCAGAAAAGATCCACTGACAAAGAGTACTGGAAAAATTACATACTACTTTCTTTTTGTCATCCGAGGAGGAGGGCTTTCGTTCTTTGTGCTCTGAAGGTGACTTGGGTGGTCTTCTCCCTGGGGAACCTAAAGAGGGCGGGCTAGTGGATGGCTTTGGTGATGGCTCAGGACCTGCAGATATAAAAGGCAGGCCGTTAACTTTTCAAAACCAACATGCAGAATAAACCAAAAAGCCACACCTAAAATTGTTGATTAAAAAAAAAACTAAAGCATACCTATTGTGTTGTTAAACTTCACTGCGTCCTAAAAGGATTGAAGGGAAAAAAACAGTTCATTAAATGGATTGCATGGAATTTTACATTAAGACCAATTGTTCTCAACCTTTGTCAACTACGTACCTATAAAATAATTTTTTTCCAGTCAAGTATACCCTAACATTTCCTTTGTTTGAGTACTGTGCCATCAGTAGGTGATTTATTTAAAATTGGAACTCTGTTTGTATTTGTGTCTCTAGACCTATTTGAGTAAGACATAACTATTAAAAAAAAGGAGATAGTAATTAACATTGCGTAAAAAAGTAACTTAAAAAAAAAAAAAAAAGGGGGGAAATAGTAATTAACAATTACAAATAAAGACTTGTGCACATAAACATAATTGTTGACATAGTGTCCTCTTTGGGGATTATAGTACAGATGTGTTCTCAAAGAGAAACCATTAACTTTATTTTAAATAAAAGTAGAAACTGAAAAATGTTATTAAAAACAAACATAAGTAAACAAATTTAGAAATCTCATGTACCCCCTAAAGAGGCTTCACGTACCCCATTTGAAAACCACTGATTTAGACTACCGTATTTTCCGCACTATTAGGCGCACCGGATTATAAGGCGCACCTTCAATGAACGGCCCATTTTAAAACTTTGTCCATATATAAGGCGCACCGGATTATAAGGCGCATAAAATAGAAGCTATACTGCAACAAACTGAGGTTGACTAGGGTTGCGGTATGCATCCACTAGCCAATAACCAACGAGCCCTCTGTAAACAATCGCGTTTCTCAAACGATCTCCTATAAAATGATCGGAACTGACTAAAGTTCGATCTAACGCATTGGTACTACTTACCTATGTTTCCCTTCCATATCGATCCGTAGATTTACTCGAAACATTAACAGAGCAGCCTATTTTGACATGAAATAGCCTGGTACGTATAGCAGCTATCGTTATAGCATTAGCCATCCGCAAAGTCCCATGAGCTTCAGCTCGCAATCTCCCATGAGCCTCAGCAAAGTGTAAACAATCGCGTTTCTCAAACGATCTCCTATAAAATGATCGGAACTGACTAAAGTTCGATCTAACGCATTGGTACTACTTACCTATGTTTCCCTTCCATATCGACCCGTAGATTTACTCGAAACATTAACAGAGCAGCCTATTTTGACATGAAATAGCCTGGTACATATAGCAGCTATCGTTATAGCATTAGCCATCCGCAAAGTCCCATGAGCCTCAGCTCGCAATCTCCCATGAGCCTCAGCAAAGTGTAAACAATCGCGTTTCTCAAACGATCTCCTATAAAATGATCGGAACTGACTAAAGTTCGATCTAACACTACTTACCTATGTTTCCCTTCCATATCAATCCGTAAATTTACTCGAAACCTTAACGGAGCAGCCTATTTTTAAATGAAATAGCCTCGCGGGTACAACAGCTATTCGGTGACGCCCCCTGACTACAGTTGCCGTAATGTTGGGAAGCGATGCGACCTTGTAATTTACCGTATTTTCCGCCCTAAAAGGCGCACCGGGTTATAAGGCGCACCTTCAATGAACGGCCCATTTTAAAACTTTGTCCATATATAAGGCGCACCGGATTATAAGGCGCATAAAATAGAAGCTATACTGCATCAAACTGAGGTTGACTAGGGTTGCGGTATGCATCCACTAGCCAATAACCAACGAGCCCTCTGTAAACAATCGCGTTTCTCAAACGATCTCCTATAAAATGATCGGAACTGACTAAAGTTCGATCTAACGCATTGGTACTACTTACCTATGTTTCCCTTCCATATCGATCCGTAGATTTACTCGAAACATTAACAGAGCAGCCTATTTTGACATGAAATAGCCTCGCGGGTACAACAGCTATTCGGTGACGCCCCCTGACTACAGTTGCCGTAATGCTGGGAAGCGATGCGACCTTGTAATTTACTAGTCGTACTAAAACGTACTGAAACATTTTGGCAGAGCACTGTGTACAACCAGTATGGATCAACAAATTCATCAGTTGATCCATATATAAGGCGCACTGGCCTATAAGGCGCACTGTCGGCTTTTGAGAAAATTTTAGGTTTTTAGGTGCGCCTTTTAGGGCGGAAAATACGGTACTAGTCGTACTAAAACGTACTGAAACATTTTGGCAGAGCACTGTGTACAACCAGTATGGATCAACAAATTCATCAATTGATCCATATATAAGGCGCACTGGACTATAAGGCGCACTGTCGGCTTTTGAGAAAATTTTAGGTTTTTAGGTGCGCCTTATAGTCCGGAAAATACGGTAGTCCAATTATTTTCAGTTGGGGGAATCCCACGTTAGGAAATAACATCAAACAATGTGTGCCACAATTACCCGCACGGTTAATTATAACAACTACAACATCAAATCATCAGATTCCTACAGGCTTTTTTTCAGGACACCCTTATAACGCTTTACATTGATTGGATGCATTATTCATGTGCTCACAAATTTACACTCTGGCGGTGGTACACTATATATGTAGCCACGGCTGTCCTGAGGCCGGCTGACAAAAGCAAGGCTGCCACTGTGTGCCGAGAGCCTCTCCAACCACCACCAAACATTCGCACACGGCCATACACCAGTGTGAGTAGCACTGGAGGCAAGGTGGGTGAAGTGTCTTGCTCAAGGACACTACAACACTTGACTCAGACAGAGCGGGATTCCAGGGGCTGACTCTATGGCTACTGAAAATCCCTGCATGCATGCACTTTTTTTCTGTAGTAAGGACGTGAATCATTATCGCTCCCCATAGTTTGTTGAATGGGTGTCTTAACTACCGGGTTAAATTTGTGTTTCACATTGTGGATATAAAATCATGACTGTGATGTATGTGCAATACAGTAAAACCCCCGGCTAGTGCAGTTCGACACCATGCTAAGGCTAATGCAAACATTACAAAGCGTTTCACCATGGTGTAGTGTCTTTGTGGTGGCAAGAGTCACCTATTCTAGAAGAGATTAGTTGTTTCTCAGTTCTGACTATTGTCAGTTGTGATCTCGTGATCAGAGCTCACAAGTACGTGTTGCCACCACCGTACTCTGCCTTCCTGAGTTCCAGCTACAAAGAGATGTCTGCCATGCAGTGGTGAACAATACTATTATACTTCGGGACTAAAGTGGTAGAGAAAGCACATTTATAATATTCAAAAATTAACTCCAAGTGGGGGTGTGGGCCACAAATTGCCCATTCCTGGACAAGAAATTACATCTGAATTATTTCAAAATTACAGAACAAAAGAAGATCGCGCATTGGGCAAATGACACTTGCCTCTATAATGCTGGCAACAGCAGGGCTCACTGTGCTGACCATATGAACATTGGGTGTCGAGGTAGAACGATGCCTTTGCAGAGACTGGCCATCTCCACTAGGGATGGGGAAGTGAAAGGCTGATGTTGGGGACAAGAGGTCCAGCCTGAAAGGGCAAGCAAAAAGTCAAACCGTGCATCATAATATCTGTTAAGGTGAACTTTTTAAAACACATTTAGAACTAGTTTGGTCTGCAAGCTTACCCAGCAGGCTCCGGTGTTAAGGCTATATTACTCTGTGATGGGGAATTTTCTGGCAATAGTATCTGAGGATACTCATCCGTGCAGGGACTTGGATCACACCCGTCCAAGCACAAGTAGAAAAGGATGAGACAAAAAGACAATAACATTAAACAAGGGTGTGTTCTAACAGGTTAAGACTTAACTCTGTCAATATGCTCAAGTGGATTATTTCATTGAAATATTTAATTAGTCACTTATTGCTTTAAAAGCAGTGTTGCTTCTCAGCTAGTGATATGCCGATGTGATCATCCAATTGTAAATAAGGACCGATTACGAAGTTCCATTTGGAAAATGTCACACTTATCCGGAAGCGATACCAATTGTCATCAGTGACGTGTGAGCGACTCATCTAACAAGCTACTTTGAACACACGTGTTTTTGCTTTCTATGTCAAATTAATCAATACTGTGCTCAGAAATGAAATTTCTTACAGGGATGAGAATGGCAAATGTGAAAAAACACTGAAAAGTGGCCGGGGGTACCTTTGTGTTTTTTTGTTTCTATGTTCTCTTTAATGTTCCTAGTGCCGCGACCTCCATAGCTGATCATATCTTGACAGAGAATACACAAAACCTTCCCCGGGACATCTACTTTACGGATATGTTCCGTCAGGCACGTGGTTACGAACTGTGTTCCGAGTTGTACGATGACGCTGCTCTCGAGCCATGCCCATCTGAAGCAGTTCTTGATCCCGTTCGACTTGTCTATTTCCCTCGTCTTTTTTCTCCCAAACTTTCGCCATGCTGGCGAAAACTTTTGCTGAGTAGGCCCTAGATCTATCTAACTAAATAACTAGTCTACAAGTGATGAAAACCCAATCGCAAATTCACATTGTGCCAAAAGATGCCGTTGTGGCGGGCGGGCGAATGCTCGCGAGTCGCCGAGGCTAACGTTACCCGCTTCCCTACTTATGTATAAAAAAAATAAAATTCTCGACAATTCACGAAAATGATACTTTCGACGGAAAAAAACACCGACATCCGCGGATCCGCGGAAAATTCTTATCCCTGTTCTTAGCAATTTTCTTCTTGATTTCTTTTGACCTTTCAATTTTACAGATAGAAGTGGTGTTTCAGGAGTGTCTCAAACTAAAATATTGTCAATAAACATAATAAAAATAAAATAATGAATATAAAAAACAGAAGATTCCAAAGACATATCATTTGGCTTTTTCCGAATTGTTTAAAGGTATAGTAAGCCTATTGTAAGTAAACTTGAAGACTGAAGAAAGTGATGAAAATCTTTAAAACATCCTCTCATTAACCTGGCATTTAGCAAAAAATGTAGTAATGCTAATTGATCTTTGAGTTCATGTGAGAGTAGGTGATTGGGGGGGATCGGGGGGGTTATGTAGTATATGTAAATTTCTGATTTCAAATGTAATTACCCTGAAAGAGCCATCAAACCCACACACTGCAACAAAACTTTGCTAATAACCAAAGTATCATTCGTTTATCGTTTAATGCTTTTTGAACCGTGATTCAACTCACCGCTGTTTGCTTACTGTGTCCATGTCCACACAAACGGTAGGTACCTTACTACTGCAGTGCTGGTGAAATTTGTATCCACATGTCTGACACCTGAAGCCATTAAATAAAAACTTGTGGCAAAAATCACAGTAAGCCAGCTTGAAGAAAGTTTTCCGTACCTGTGCAGATAAAAATTTCATTATTCGTGCAGCAACGGAACATTTAAGTTTGGGGGGGGGGGGGGGGGGGGGGGGAGCATGGTAAATTTACAGTATATGCAAAGAAAGCAGGCTTGTCGACTACTCACAAAGTTGTGCATGGTCAAGGGAATATCATCCAGGACCTCAACTAATAGCTCTTCTCCAACCAAAGGAGTAATGTCCGTCTCCCAATCTGTCAGCCTTTTACGACTGGAAAGTAAATTAAAAGTCAACAGCAAAAAACATATATATTTTGAATAATTATTATGACAAGATGGAATCTGCTCTCCATTTATTTTTAATCTGTATGTTGATAAATTTTCTATCAGAACACCTGTAATACTGGTGTATGTTAAGTTAAAGTCCCAATGATTGTCACACACACATCTGGGTGTGGTGAAATTTGTCCTCTGCATTTAACCCATCCCCATGTGATTTTAATCCATCCCCTGGGGGAGAGGGGAGCAGTGAGCAGCAGCGGTGCCGCGCTCGGGAATCATTTGGTGATCTAACCCCCCAATTCCAACCCTTAATGCTGAGTGCCAAGCAGGGAGGCAATGGGTCCCATTTTTATAGTCTTTGGTATGACCCGGCCGGGGTTTGAACCCACAAGCTTCCAGTCTCAGGGCGGACACTCTACCACTAGGCCACTGAGCTGTATGATTGGCAATACTTTGGTGAATCATATGTTTGGGGAGTGTGAATGACTTTTTGGTCCAGCAGCTTCTTAATGTCTGCTCTGAGTATGGTATTCATTGGCATGAAATTCAATGCAGATAAGATTCTAGTTTGCTTCACAAATTTGGTGAATGAACAGATGGAGTGGAGGTGACTTTATTCAGAGGCCATTGCACACCACAATATACTGCCTCACCTGTGATCAAATTACACCATATTGAGCCTGTAAAAACTCCAAGATGCTTATAATGATATAGTGATTTGGAAGCACTGGTATACTTGACTCTTCTGAGTGTCATTGCCTTTTTTTTTTTTTAAAAGATATTAGTATTTAATTTTTTGTATTGTCTTTTTTTATCTGGACCACTGAATCCGTAAATAAAGTTTCTTGATATTATGAACATGTACAGGAAGTGAGTTACGAATAGTATGTATTTCAAAGTACAATTTTAGGCCATCTTCACACATTTACAGGAGTCATACATCTGCACCCTTCTCCTAAACAGTGAACCCGAGTGACTTGAAACTTGGGTTGTCCCATCTCAACAACAAAAAAACAAAAAGGGAAAAATATTTTACATTTTCTACATACTATACGATGGGGCGGGGCATCAAACTTTGAGTTTCATAATTCCTTCTTAACGATGCATTCTGGGTTATAGATCTGCACCAATTGGGAGGCCCACGACATACAAAAAGGTATTTTGGAGCCATATGCTAAACCTCACAAGATGTCCACCATTTTGAATTTACTTTCATAGAGGGCATATCGCACCGGTGTCAAACTCAAGGCCCGGGGGCCAGATACGGCCCGCCACATCATTTTATGTGGCCCGCGAAGACAAATTGTGCCTCAAATTCGTGTCATTACTAGAATTGAAAATTGTCTTCACCTTTAAGAATTTTTTTTTTTTGAAATATTTGACCAGTTTTTACTCGTCTGATTTTAAAACAAGTTATTTGTCAGTTTGTTTTGTAGCTTTTACTGTATATAATATGAGGTGCTCATACATTTACCGTAATTTACGGACTATAAGTCGCGTTTTTTTTCATAGTTTGGGTGGGGGGCGACCTATAATGAGGAGCGACTTACGTGAACTTTTTCAAAAATGTCCCCCCCCCAAAAAAGTGAAACCGCGATAAACGAACCGCGATGTAGCAAGGGATTACTGTAATTTGAATTTCAAGTGACATCAGCAGCGCGGCGCGGCGGTTGTTTACAAAAAGGACAAAGATTGATCACGGGATGATGAAGATGACGAAGGGCCCCACGTACTACCGGCATCATTAGCGACTTTGTTTCTAAGTGACACGGAGGACGAAGAGTTTGAAGGATTTAGAGTGACACTGAAGGTTTGAAAAACTATTATGGCTTTTACGCACGCCCGGTCCTACTCTACGGAGCTCTCTTTCACCTCCGTGGATAGAAGTCGGGGGCCGGCGCTCGCCCGGGTGGCTGTCCGGGGACGGTGGATGGGGCTCGGTCATGGCTTTTACGCACGCCCGGTCCTATTCTATGGATCTCTCTTCCACCTCCGTGGCTAGAAGTCCACGCCGCCACACGCCTGGAAGTTTGTTTTGTTAAATAAAGAGCCGTTTACCAAACCCACGTCTTTCCTTGTACTTTGTGGAATAACGACGAGGCTGACGTCAGGGCGCACGCGCGGGCGTTGTTGACAAAGGACGAGGAATTTGATCGATGGATTTAATGATTTAGAGTGCACAGATGGTTTGATAATATTATTGCTTATATAATAGTTATTTGATATCTAATTTATATATCGTTATATGGGCCTGTGGAATATTTTGAAGTGCAAGCACCGTCAGCGGCGCGCACCCATTGTTGACAAAGGACGATCGATGGATTTAATGAATTGGAGTGACACAGATGGTTTTATAAACGTGTTATTTATGTTTTTTTTTTTTTTTTTAAATAACTCTGAACGTTACGTCAGGCCCGTTCTCAGCTCTTCGTTTGTGTTTATGTCACGTTAGCATACCTATCGTTTAGCCTGTTGTTGCTCGTTCATGTCTGTTCTTGGTGTTGGATTTTGTCGAATAAATTTCCCCCCAAAATGCGACTTAATACTCCGGAGCGACTTGTGTTTTTTTTCACGTTATTGTGCATTTTATGGCTAATGCAACCTATATTCCGGAGCGACTTTTAGTCAGAAAATTACGGTATTTGGGTTGACAGTCATAATTGCCCTCCGAAAGAAGCTATGACTACAATGCGGCCCGTGAAAAAGATGAGTTTGACACCCCTGGCATATCGTAATGAACTCCTCCAAGAGAATTTGTCTTCAAACTTTGTATGTTTCACCTGAAGACAAGTTATTGAAATCTTTTTATTTGCCTGCATGCTGCTGTCGTAGTGATGCGGTGTATACAAAGAAAAACTGCTGCTTTTGAGGTTCTAAACTTGGGCAAAAACTTGAGACTTCACACATTGGATTTGGCATAACAGAGTCATTGAGCTATTTCCAAAAATATTCTCTACAGCACCACCTGCAGATTTTTAACAAAGCATTATCGGTGGAAGGTGAACATTGACCAACAAAAATATATTTTATTCATATGCTAATCCTAAAAGAAAGAAATGTTTACATCATTTTGGGATTTTGCTAAATTTTGGCCTTTTATAGAGATCATATTTCAGCGAACTCCGCCCGGAGATTTTATCGGACAGTCTTCAAACTTTGGGTCGTTGATCTGGTTAAGATGTGAAGTTATTGAAAGCTTTTTATTTCGTCGCATGCTGTTGCTGTGGCAATGCACTTTTTATAAAGAAATATTATGTCACTTTTGAATGTACAAACCTAGGGGGAAAGACAAACTTTGCACAAACACACACATCAGGCCTGGCATAAGAATCAATACTTTTGAACTTTTTTGTGAGAAAAAAAAAGGTTGTATAGCGCCCCCTATACATTTTTAATGACGCATCCCCGGGCCTACGTTTTACCAAAATCTTTGAAAATTGATAGACTTATGCTAAGAGGCTAAGACCTACCTAAAAGTATTTTGGAATGATGCTGGTTTTTTAGGATCAAAACCTGGTACCGAATAAAATTGGCTTCTGAACTTTTGTCTAAAAAAAAATAATCTTTTGATTTGAAACCCAAATTTCTTCAGCACACAAGAAAAATAAACCTTGCCATTCCAATACTTTAAGAAAGAACTGTATTTCAGACCACCACAGTTTTCTAGCCCATCTTGCTTTTGTTACGATAACTTGAGCAGGACAAAATGCAAGCTTACCCTTCGAGAAGGCGGAATACAGCACAGCAGTCTTGGCTTAAGCCTCTCACTTTAAGTGCTTTATCTAGACTCTCATACACCGTCTGTCCTTGGCGAACATTCACCTGCAAAAAGGAGACCGCTGTTCAACAACATTGTCAATGTCACATTCAAACGCCATGTTAAAAACAAGTATTTTAATATTTTATGTGATAAATGTCAGCTTTTGATTGAAAGTGTTTTCAAATGATTTATGAATTGATGTCCTCATTACACACACAAACTACCATTCACATTCAAATTCTCAACTAATGACGAGTAGGGTTCAATTAATCTAACATGCATGTTTCTGGAATGTGGAAGGAAAAGGAAGCCAGAGTACTTACTCAAGTGTGGGGAGAACATGAAAAAATCCACACAAGAGGGCATTTGCCCAGATTTGAACCCAATACCTCTGAGCTATGAGGCAATGACAATATCACCGCTTATAGAGCGCTTATATGCATTATATTTTAAAACTAACAAATGTATTAAAGTGAGATAGATCTGAATTATAAATCAGAAAACGGGAGGATTATGAAAAGCACCATCTGCCAGACCAAATGGTTAGTTTCACACTCACTGACCAAGTGAGAAATATGTGAACGTTTGTGAGAGTAATCACACTTAAAATCAGCAATACCAGCTATGGACTTTCACGAAGCCACACACAGCAATCAATCTAGTTGCAGCGTTTTAGTAGCTGTATAAAAATAAAGAGCAGCATCAAATCACTTGTCTCACCACAGTCCTCTGCTTGTTAGGGAGGAAGACTCGGATGGTACCCCCACCTCTGGGGACATCCTCCGGACTAGTTTCTCCTGAAGAGGAGTAGGAGGAGGTGGAGGACATGATGAATGGTAGCTAGAGGGGAATGCTATTCTTGACAGTTGACACCAAAGCCTCAGATGAGAGTCATGCAACCTGCAACAAAATTATCACGCTTCATTTGTGAGCATGTTAAACAGAGCAAAGAAGCCGAGCTTGTTGTTGAACACAGGCATTTCAACTGAGTGCCTTTTCCAATGGGCAGGACTTTGTATGGTGGGAATAACAGTACATATGCATTTGACACAAGGAGGATGACTATTGGCTGAATAAACAAATGATGGTGCTGTATTTTGACAGATGGCATGAAGCGCTACTTGGTCTAACATTAACTTGGCAAGCCAGAAGATCCCCACAGCAATTATATATACTTTGAACGCTCATAACTAAAATCACAGACCGTGCAACATTCAGTTGAGTAATCGTGAATGAATTTAAACGAGTTATACATGCCATTACTCGCGGAAAGTCGAAGCTGCAAAAGTCACAGATGAGTGATGCTAATGCTATGCAACGTTAGCCACTTAGCTTAGCGTGGGATTTGTCTACTGTAGGTGACATTTGGAGTTGTGGAAAGCCTTGTCTCTCTGCACTGTGCCACTTATGCGACTTTAAAACTGCCTTGCCAAATAGTTTTGCAAGTAAAGGCAACTACAGCGTACTGACAATGTCATTCTGGCATATCCAAGTGTTAACCGAACTTGAACAAGCAATTGTGCTCTGGTTAAGCTGTGCCCGTAGGTGAAGAGATTATGTAGCTCCAAAGTGGCTAGCGTACTTTTTAGCTATTCGTCGCCAGCCCAGTTGAAAACGTTGGCAAACTTCAGTGGTTTAACTACTGCGTCGGCTCCAGAGCTGTTGCTGGTCCTTTCTCAGCTTCGTCAGCGGCGACTCGTTACAATACATCGCCATCTAAAACGTAACACGACAGAGTTGTGCGGTTTTGCGTTTACTTCTAAAGCTAGCAGATAATTCGAACATCGCTAAATATATTATTTAAATCTAGATACAAATTCAAACTCTTACCTGTGGCAGCCATCTTGAACTCTCTCAATCTCAAGTCGAATCTGTCAAGAACTTCGGGGAAAGCGGAAAACCTCGGAAATGCTCTTTTTTCATTGGCCACTTCCTGTATCTGCCTTCTTTCATTGGACGCCGCCAGTTGGACATAGCAGAGATGGGCGTTCACTAACCTCACTGTCATGTAAATGAAGTCTACAACAGTAGTGTCGAGCCGCAATCCGATCGCTTTCAAAACTACAGCGACACTCACCTATAGAGGCTTTGCAGCTGACGTCATCAAGCTACCCACATTAGCTTGGCGGCCATCATGGCGGTCAACTTTTCAGTGCCGGTCAACGACTCACACACGCTTTCTTGTTATATCTGCTGCTATTTGAGCTTAAAAATGCCGGATACCTGCTGTGCTGTTGGATGTAGCAATAGACGAGGCGATAAACCAAATCTTAGCTTCTATAGATTTCCGGCGAACATGAAAAAACGTGATAAATGGATCGCGGATATTCGTCGTGAACGATGGAAACCTACGATTTACACAAGGATATGCAATGAGGACTTCATATCAGGTATGTAAACAAACTATTCACCCCTGATTTGTTTCACAAAATGTGAAATAATACAATATGGGATGATACAAATATGATTGTTGAAAATGCTGGGTGCATTTTTAGAAAGGCAGCAAGAGCAGCAAGGCAGGGAATGGGATGATTTCTTCAGTTCACCCCCCCGTTTTTATTTTGTGTTTATTTTTTCATGATGCTTGAAAACGTTATCAATGTAAATATTGAATTATATTTATTGGTTAAGTTTTCAAGCCAATCAGATGTGGCATCATGCAAAAATAAACAAATAATAAAAATGGTAGCAACTTGAACAGACAGGTACAGTATCTGAATGATTTCACTCTATTCAGTTTTTTAATATGTCAAGTTATGAAATGCCATTACAAAACAAATCGACGAGGTAATTATAAATATCTGGATATGAGCGTTCAGGCAGGTCGGCTGTTGCAAAATGCTCGGGCGATTTTAGCATGCTTCTCGGTAAAAGGTACGGATCCGTTGTGCCAACAAGGTTCAACTTCTCTCTGTGACGATTCTTGGAGTCTTCATCCAAATGCCTAACTTCGTTGGATAGCAAATCAGCCATAATTCGGAAGAAATCGGTGAAAACGTAGCGCAGAAATCAGACAATCCATACAAACACGTAGGAACGAGCTGACTAGTTGACCGCCAAGATGGCGGCATAACACAAAATCACGTGATAAAACCACGTGACTGCAAAGCCTCTATACCAGAGAAGATATTTAAAGTCTAACATTATATATGTTTTGCATCTACCACATCCCATTGGGATGCTCCTGCTGTAAAATATCAACAGTGGCAATTCCACTTTTCATTTAATGTATGAAGGCTGTTATTCAAGAGTCAAGAAATGTGCAAATAGGCAATACATTTTATTTAAAAAAAGTACAGGACATGCAACCAAGAAGTGTCCAAAGGATATCATCACTTGACAAATGCTGACATCTACAGTGGAAATATTGAAATTGTCTTGTTTTTAATGGGAGCTCAACAATGATACATCTGATTAAAAAAAAAAAATCCAGTCGTTCAGTTTGATAAACTGTCCAAAAGTTCGATTATAGTAAATCTTTTTAAACTGATTGGACACTGAGAAACCTTCTTTTCTTGGACGTGTGCGTATATGCATGGTGTCGCCACTCAACATCTGCTGTGTCCTCATTTTCCAGTGTGCCCAATTTGATCATGTATACTAGAAAGAGAAAGGGGGATTTAAAGTCAGAGAACATTTTCCACATGGACATGTCAAAAAGATCATGCATTACAACATAAATGGTTTGAACAAAAGGGGGAAAAAGGTACTTATAAGAAACTACCTAACACAGGATAAGACATTTTACACTAACATTTAGGCAGCTAAACCGGCATATATGTAACATTTGTTACATTCCTTGATAAGGATAAAATCTCCACGGCCATCAGAATGAATATAAAATCAAAATGGTGCGGGGAAAATAATCCCACCCCGAAAGCAGGCCCATTTTCATTATTTTTATGATAATAAATAAATGAAACTGAGCCCTTTTTTCTTAGGTGAGTACAGTAAATATCCCATACATTTCCAGATAAAAAAATGGTGGTTTAAGTTCAAAGCAGGTTGAACTTTCACAGGGTCAGAGGATTGATTAAAATATGCACCAGAGTTCTAAACCAGGGTCAATTTATACTTACACTTCATTTCAAACCTGGGCCCCACTTCTGTCAGTTCTATGTTCTTGTGGTCTGTTTTCTTATAGGTGTGATGTCTGTTAAAAAGAAAACCGCAAAAAAAAAGCACAAACACATGTTTACTGCTCCGTCTTCTTATAGCACATGATGCAACATGTTCTTTTAAATGAGAGGACACCTCTATACTGACCTATAAGAGATGAAGTCCTCTTGGTTGGCAAATGTGATTACACGCCTACTGTCCTCTTTCGGCACTGGAAAAAGATACTTGAGGATATTGGATACCTGTGCGAGAAGGATTAATTAGGTAAGCTCACGGACAAATGATGAAAGACACTATCAGCAGCATGTGAGCAGAGCATGGTTGAGTACTCACCCGCTTGCCAAGCCGTGAGGTGAAGTTGTGAAAGATGAGATGGGGGTAGGCCTCAGACATGGTGCCTATGTCTGGGACATCGTGCCTCATTACCACATTATAAAGTGTGAAATAAGCTGTGGGTCCAAATGGTAAATGGCACACCACAAGGCCATCTGCAAATATGGATGAACAAACGATCACGGCCAGTACTTTCATTCACACCAGGTTTATAGTGACAAAGTTTTATTTAAATCCTATTTTAAAAATAGGATTTTATTAGTTGTGCATAACATTGTATTGGAGGGAATGTTGACCCTAAATGAAACTCTTGTGAATGAAACAAAATTCAACGTAGGTCCTTGACATCCTTTAGACATGACTGATAGCACGAGCAAGCTGTAGCACTGTATACTAACAAAATATATAATAGTAACACGCACGCACACACACACACAAATACCGTTCCCCTCCTAAGTCCCACAGTCTACTTGGGGACAGTCTGCCACAGTCAATTGCAACCGATTGGTTTGCCACTCCTGCTCTGAAAACCAGTTTTTCTTGATTTTACTAAAACCAGTAGGTTGGATACAAGTCGCTAACTATTTAAAATGTTGAGGTCCAGATTATGTTTCTTCAAAACGGTACCCTCACCATTATAGGTGGGGGAAATTTCTGATTATTAGATGCATTGCGATTCAGACGTGATTGAATGATTTGCATCCTTATTCCATCATGGCAAATGTGGGATTTTGAGCACTGCTGGTGGAACACTGTACAAGGTGTGAAAGTAAAGTTGCTGTTCTAACAAACAGGGCTTTGTCACCATCTTGTGGCATTTCAGGATACTTCAGAAATGGTACAAATCTAGATACATTTTCTTTCAGTTCCCCCCACCCAAAAAAATGCAAATATGTGATATCTTGAGATGTGCCAGAAAAGCTGCAGGACAAGTGTCACAAAATCCATATGTCCAAACTATGAATTTTCCCCTTCAATGTGAGCTACACAATTAACCAGCAAGATTCCAGCGATAGCCTGCTTGTTTGCGGGGAGAGGCGAGAGTTTTGGCAGAGCAACTTGTAGCTGCTTCAACATGATAATGTATTGACCATCTGACAATTCATGGCCAAGAAGAACTTGTGCTAAAGCAACCTCCCAGTCACCAGATGTGGCATTGAGTGTTTTTTTTTTATTATTCTTTCCAAGCTCAAGTGGCGTTTTAAAGGGGACCCATTTTGAAGCCATATCAAGATGGCCTCGATGACAGAGCTGCAACGCATCCCAGAAGATCTTTCAAAGAATGTAAAAAGGCATGGCAGAGAAGGCTAAGACAGTAGGTTAGACTCCAGAGGGATTATTTCAAATGGGTAACTTGTAGTTCAAAGTTTGTATTTGAAATATCGATTTTGTGAAACAGTTCTGAAACATTTTTTTACAACATCTCTTTTGTTGAACGTTAAAGAATTAACAAACCTGGCTGTCCTCTGGTTTCGTGAATCATGACAAGGTCAGTGACATTGTTGGCTTTGCAGGCTCGCACCAGTGTAGGAATCTCATGGTTGCCCCTGTTCATGCGTTGAGCTCCAGGAAACATCAACTTTACCTCCTGTGCCAGAACAGAAGGTACGTGTTTATTGAAAAACAGGTGGCACATCTTCATTTTGTGAAGTACGTCTGGGTGCAATGTAGGGCTGTCACTATAGTTTATTTTTAGAATAAATTATTCTATCGATTATTCCATCAATTAATCAGACCTACTGTTTCTTAACCATGTATTTTTGTTTATTTGGTAGCATTTAGTAAATAAAAAAATCAAAACAACCCTTAAGAAACATCACACCAGTAGGGTTGATGGTTATTGTTTTCCAAAGTAAAAGCAGCTGTTTTATTTATTTGGTATTATTTAGTAATTTAAAAAAAATCAAAGGATGCTTTGAGAATAATTGTCAATTTGTTTTGTATATGTGAAGCGCTTTGAGACTGCTTGTGATTTAGGGCTATATAAATAAACTTGACAACCCTTAAGAAACATCACACCAGTAGGATTGATGGTCATTGTTTTTCAAATATGTTATTTGGATTAAACAAAAAGATAAATTGGCCTGTTTTCATGAAGGACCAGACAAATTATTACTTTAGAGAGCCTAAAACGAAAAGATTAGGACATTAGGTTAAAAAATGTCTAAACGATTATCCAATTGATAAAATATAGGCAATTATTTTGATAATTGATTTACTATTGATTAATCAGGTAATTTTGACATCTCTAGAGCAAGCGAACAAATAGGAACAAATATGTGCATTTCTGCACGATATACAAATGTGTAATAATATTGAGCAAATATATTTTTAAATCTGCAGCTGCTAAAAAATTGTTTTGTTTTTAACAGTATCTACTGTTGAAGAACCAGATATTAAGACACACTCATTGTACATACGTAATGCGTGCCAACATGAGATACATTGAATTTGCATTTAATACATCAGCTACTGTACACCGAAATTGTCATGTTATTATTAACTTGTCTATTCTACTATAGTGTTCCTGCTACGGCACTTTATGTTAACGCGTTAAGTAGTTTAGGAATCTCTCAGAAACAACTGGGCCAAACCTTAGCAAACATTTTGAGTCGAGAACTCGGGTCTCTGGAAGTGGTGACCATGACTTTGGGATCTTCAACTCCAGCCCATTTGTACTCATCATCCATATGTGAGCTGACACCTGTAAGGGAGGCAAAGTCATAATATAACTTAACTGGAATAAATATTGTTTAAGCATTTGATGAATAGTACTAACTAACGTAACACTAACCCTCTGCGCCATCATCATCATATTCCAAAAGTTTCTGGAGCTGCAATGCATCTTTGCGTACCTCAGTTGGAAGCAGACAGTTTTCTACAAGGAATGGGGAAAATGTGAGGTCAATGCCATACATTACACTATTCCGGTGATATGAAGAGCATGCCATCCGTACCATCGAGAGCACCCTTCAGCTTCTGTTTCTTCTCTTCGATTGTTCGGAGCCTGTCTTCTTGTGCCTTCCTATACAAGTACTCCCGCCTCAGTCTGACCTCTCGACGAAGCTATCAAAATAACATAACTATGCCATCACATTAATGTAAAGTATGATCATTAAAAACATGTACAAACATCTCATGAGGAAATCTTTCATCGCCATTGCTTGCAATCTGTTTGTTGCACGCGCAGAAAACATTGCCTTTTTTGCTTTCAAATAAAATTAAAAAGATTAAAACTATCTTGGTTTGTTAGTCGCTAACCAATAGTTTTTAGAATATTTTTTTGCTTCATGGCTGTTGATTCATTAGTTGCATCGTACAGTTTGAGACTTTCCCAGACAACATAAAACTATACCAACACCGTTTTCTACTTAAGCGAGTGTTAACATGTGCTTGTTCAACAATACACTTGTATTTCGTCTGTCAAATATGAATGACTTGTAAAAACCTTACCATGTTTTTTTCCTTTGGCTAGCAGGTAGCAGTTTACCAGTACCCACATGGAAAGGAGTCCCCCATACAAGATTGCTCTTCATTGGCCAAAGTTCGGGCCAATAGGAGCATTTGATACTAGCACATGGAAAATGATTCCAAAACTGCTGCATTCGAGGAAAGTGGGAAGTCGGACTTATAGGACTGCCATCGAGGAAAGTGCACTCGAACGCCTCTTGAAATAAGGAGGTCCGATTTGCGAAGTCGGGCAAAAAAAAGACCCCGATGTCACGGCTGACTACAATGTGACGTCACTCCACAACGGTGACCGTGGAGTGACGTCTCAATACTGATACTGATGTTTTATTTGGTTATGCTAACCAAAGCATTTTATTTGTCAGTGCATTGCAGAGAAGCACCCAGTTTAGGCTTGGATAGCACACTGGTCTTTCCCTGGTAACTACCCACAACTTCCAGGTTTTTTTTTTTCCAGTCACATCAAAACATAAAAAAAGGCAGCATATTCAGAAATGTTTGCATTTATTGGACAACACTGTCAAACTCACACAGTGTAAAGATGGAACAAGTAGGGAAAAAATTATGGGATTCTTTTTTTTCTAAATTACACTAATTAAATTTGGAAGAAACCTCATACTTGTGGGGGGCGGGGGGGAACAGTTTCAAAGTGCATGTCAGTTCTACAAAATATTACTCGTTATATGAAATCATCTCGCATTTTTCCAGCCGACAACAACTTGATGGAAAATCAGTGACACTTGTCATATATTATTTTCGTAATAAATTATTTTCTTGCTGTACATACAGGCTTCATGCTTCCTTGAAACTGCTTTCTGCATTTATCCTCTATTAATCGGAGAAGGAAAAAAACATAACCAATGCTGTTTTGTTTCAGCTGTGGAGTTTTAAACACACTTAATAAACCAATAGAGTGTAAACTTGGAGTGTGGGAGAGGAGGTGGAAACAAAGAATTTTTCTCGTACTCCACTTTTTTGAAAGACGGGTATGTTAGACACGCAGTCTTAAGATGATACAGTAAAATTCTATCAGAAGCAGCCAATCTGGCCTGAAACATACAGGCATGACAGTCGATGATTCCTTAAAACAAGTGGAAATAAAACAATTTAACAGGAGAAAAACATTGCAATGTAAACAGAGATATGAAAAGCTGCTTTGTTTTGGAGTTTTCACCAAAATGTATACTAACACAACCATGTCACCTTGTAGCAAAACAAGAAAGAAATGGAAATGTTGCAACATGCAGAGACAGATAAACACGAAAGGACACAAACCAAAAGACGAAGCCTAGTAAATAGGTCACGGCAATCTTAAAACCGTTATAAATGAAATTCAGCTGCAAAGGTGCAATTCTGATCACAGATCTAAGATGAATTTAAGAACACTTAAAATGGTTCATAGCGGCACACCAGTCATTGTAACCTCTGATAAGGCATTAAAAGAAAACAGAATTTAGATGTGTACAATGCTTGCAAGAAAAGCTTTAAGTAGAGTGATGATTCTTCTGCAAGATGCTTCAAAAGATCACAGAAACATCAGGCAACTGCAGTTTTGCTACAGCCACAACAAGCCAATTTTAGAATTAGGGCAACTAAATCTGTTGGTCCACCATGGTGTCGACATAAGAAAATTCTGTAGACAAGAGTGTATGTACTCATGCATGGAAATCATTAATTAGATGAAAGACATAAGCTAATGCTTAAAGTTGTGACAAATAAAACATGTGCTGGTCTGACCTTTGATTCAGGTTACTATAAAACTCTTGACCTGGAGATCATTTAAAATCTAAACGGCTGTTTCTATGATATACAAAACAGACTGATGATTGTATCTTTTTTTTTAAGGTTATTTGTTTTAGGTCAGTTATGTACATATAACCATCAAAATTAGTAGAATGCACATATATTTCCAACTTCCCATGCATAGAGTGGCATGACAAAGACCAGCTGGAATAACTTTCATGGAAGGTGCTGCTGTAATAAAAAATAAAAAAAACTGAAGAAAAACTCCAATGTTAGTACCGTATTTTCCGGACTATAAGGCGCACCGGACTATATGGCGCACCTTCAATGAATGGCCCATTTTAAAACTTTGTCCTTATATAAGGCGCACCGGACTATAAGGCGCACCATTAATGCATCATGTCAGATTTTTAAACCAAATCAAATCATTTTCCATTTTATCTTTTTTATTTCAACTTCAGATGCAACAAATTACTTTAGAATCACAAAATAATGATCCATAGTCTTTTTGATTCATGATTCATAGTCTTCAGCAGGCCACTTATGATTGAATTCATGACACAATGCTTCGGGCCAGTTTCAATTTAGGAATTTGGTCCATATATAAGGCGCACCGGACTATAAGGCGCACTGCCGGCTTTTGAGAAAACTTTAGGTTTTTAGGTGCGCCTTATAGTCCGGAAAATACGGTAGTCTGTAAAATGCTACTCAATGGTGGAAAGAAGAAGATTGTTGTCTGGGTTAACTTTACAGTTGTAAACTTGGAGAGAAAAAATTGTGGTGTGACACGTCAAAGCACAAGTACAGAGACAAAAGGGGAGGCATTTGTTACTTGGAGCATGCTGGCAAACATTATTCCAACCACACCAAGATTGAGACAGAATGGTCTTGGTTGTCCTAATTATCGAGACTAACCGGAGATGGATTTCTTGAGGAGTATCAAATCGTCACAAATGTTTAATCACATTAAAAAAAAAAATTACAGCTATACCGAAGGTCATTTTGTAGTCTCCTTGTTGTTTCTAGTTGAATAGAATGAAAGACACCACGTAGTAAGTGCAGTCAAGGAAACCCCAATCAGACCAGTAGAACAAACAGGGTCACATCCAGAGTGTCTGAGATTTTACTTGGTGGTTGTTGGTAGCCTCATGTATTGCATTTTGTATGGCTTGGGATACAACTTTGTGCACATACAAGTCGGGCAACCGGGTAGTGATCTCACTCTTTGCCACGGTTATTCTGAAGTTCATTTTAGTAATAGAAGAAGATATTCTAAAGTTCTTCATAATCTCCATCTTCTCTTTTGGTGGAACTCAACCCGCCTCCTAGAAAGTCTTCCAACTCATCCATTTCTGTTTTCTTGGTCCTCGATTTCTTCTTCTTTTTCTCTTTGTCATCAACAGCTTCGTCTTTTTCCTTTTTCTTATGTTTATGTTTCTTCTTACTCTTTTCATCTTCCTGAAAATGGAGCAGGATTATTGAATCATTTAATCAAACTAAAGCGCTAGCAACCTTTTGTGTGATTGTGCAAAACATTACCTCTTTGCTTTTTTTCTTCTTTTTCTTCTTGTCTTTGGAAGAGTGTTTGCTTTCTTTCTCTGAAAACAAAGAAAATAAAAACATTAGTTGCGTGATGTGCAAGGATAGTATCCATTGACAAATTATCGTTTCACACCAACAGATACACATTTTATGTTTTATACTTGGCAAAAGCTGTGAAGGGTCCTGAAACCAGCTTATCCGTAATATGTATACCACTTTCTAGGCTTGCCCTTTCAGTTAAATGTTTGCTGTAAAGCTGAACACTGCAGTTCATTTAATTTCTATCCATCCGTCCATCACCTGAACGGCTTTATCTTCATAAGGGCACGGATGTGCTAGAGCCTATCCTAGTAGTCTTAATTTGTTAACAGAAATGTCACCTTGTCACGACGGGGATGGAGCTATTCAACCATTTTTTTTCAAACTACAACAAACCAACAGTCTGTTGATACATAAACAATGAGGCTGCGGGAGTTGTGGTAACAACAAAAAGGAACATTTCCATGATCTTGCCTTCGTGCTCCTCACTGCTCTCTTTGGTTGCTGAAGGTTCTTCTTGGATGCCAAGACCAAAAAGATCAGCAACATCCTTTTGTTTAAAGGAGATCACAGTGGGGTTCACAGGTTTTGGCACCTTGGCTGACTGGATGTCATCATCTGAAAGGTCAGATAGATCATCCCTGGCAAGGAATGTAGTCTGAGGATGACACAACAGTAGGACTATGGGTATGGGCGACAGAGGATTTCATTGGGAACGACAAGTAAATATGTGACATACATATACATCCTTCACTACAGAAGCTTGGGTTCATATTTTTTACCCTATTCATAGTTGTAAATCATTTTTTTATCATTTTGTCCTACTCAAGAATAATTTTGTCCTACTCATGAACAAAAAGATCTGTGAAGACATTGGGTGTTCGTAGACACATTTTTTACAATCTATGATATACTGGTAAGTCTGTTATATCTCAAACAAAATATTTTAGGTTGCATTACCTGACATGTTTCGGCTTGTACTTCCGCCTTCATCAGAGTGAGAAGGCGGAAGTACAAGCCGAAACATGTCAGGTAATGCAACCTAAAATATTTTGTTTGAGATAAAAGAACCAGTGAAGTGATTAACAAGTAAAAACAAAATGAACTTAGTACAACTAAGTCTGTTATACTTTACCTTTGCTATTTTTGGTGTGTCTGATGCATCAGACTCAAAGTCAGGGTCATCCACAACAAAAGAGAGCATCTGTTGGGCCACAGGGCCCTCAGGGTCAGTGTCAGAGTCACCAGCAATGGGTAAGACTCCTTTCTTTTTTCCATGCTGCTGGGTGGGCTGTTCTTGTGTTGGAGTTAAAGTGAGGAAGATGGGAGCAGCAGATTGGTCACTGGGCTCTAACGCTTTAGATGCCACCTTTGGTTTGCTGATGCAGCTGAAAGAGAGAGATTTACCAATACTTGATAATGTCATTATATCTTCCTTGGATTTCTTGAACATCAATTCGTCCATTTTCTGTAGCGCTTGTCCCCATGGGGGTCGCAGGTGTGTCGGAGCCTATCCCAGCAGTCTGCAGGCAGTGGGCGGAGGACACCCTGAATTGATTGCCAGCCAATCGCAGAGCACACAGAGACAAACAACCATCCGCACTCGCACTCACACCTACGGGCAATTTGGAGTGATCAATCGGCCTTCCATGCATGTTTTAGGATGTGGGAGGAAGTGTAACCGGAGAAAACCTACGCAGGCACGAGGTAGGGCACCCCATTTCTCAAATATTGGACCTGCTACCTCTGAACTGTGAGGTGGACGTGCTAACCCAGTCCCCCATGTGCCACCCGGTTTCTCAAACATTTGAAATAATGCCTTGGGGCAGAATTCTTATTAGTCGTATGTTGCACTTTGCTGCTCTGCACTTGTATAAATCATGTGATTTGTACTTTCCGAAAAAGTTTTTTGATTTGGATATACTGTACCTCTTAGCCAAAGAAGCAGCATTTATAATTAACCTCTGACTGAATGTGACATACACTACCATACTTTTTTACGTTGAAATCGTGTGTAGCATTAATTTTTCATTGCCAAATACAAAAAGACTCCCATCACTCTCTGAGTGCACTTATATTTATGGCAAATATACCGTATTTTCCAGACTATAAGTCACAGTTTTTTTCATAGTTTGGCCGGGGTGCAACTTATAATCAGGAGCGACTTATACGAGAAATTATTAACACATTATTACTTGATCATTAACACATCACTTACTTACTATATTATAGTTGATCACTTCACACGTTATTTTCACTTTAAACCGCATGAGGGCGCACTAAGCCTGTGAAATAATTGGAGCCGCCACTGACAATGAGTCTGACCTCAGCGCCGCATGTACTTCCGGAGTCAGCAACGGTGTTGTTTATAAGTGACACGGAGGACAAAGATTTCGATGTATTTAATGATTTGGAGTGACACGGATGGTTTGATAAAACTGCTATTTATGTTATAGTGATTTGATATATAGCTTATATATAGTTATATAGGCCTGTGGAATAACTGCAACCGCAACTGATGATGAGCCCGACATCAGCGCCGCAGTCCGGAGTCAGCAGCGGCGTTGTTTAGACAGAGGACAAAGATTTCGATGGATTTAATGATTTGGAGTGACACGGATGGTTTGATAGACGTGTTATTTATGTTATAGTTATTTTAATAACCGTTAATATGTTACGTCAGTTACGTTCTCAGTTCCTCGTTTGTTTATGTAACGTTAGCATACTGTATTGTTTAGCCTGTTGTTGCCTATTCATGTCTATTCTTGGTGTTGGATTTTGTCAAATAAAGTCCCCCCAATATTGCGACTCGTACTCAGGTGCGACTTATATATGTTTTTTTCTTCTTTATTATCTATTATTATTTATTATCATTTTTTGGCTGGTGCGACTTGTACTCCGGAGCGACTTATAGTCCGGAAAGTACGGTAGTTACAGGCAAAAGGTAAGATAACTTGTCATACCATGCATTATCCAGTCAACATGTTTGGTGATGTGTCAAGACTTACGTTTTTAGTTCAGGTTCACTGTCCAGGTCATGGTGGTTTTTACCAGAAGGGGCTATTAGTGTTTGGTCATCCTCATCACTGGTCAGAATGATATCTTTACTGGGAGGCAGCGTTTTAGGCTGTGGAAGACTGGGCTCCGTGTCATCTGGATCAAGCTCGTCCTGGAAACCAGACACCATGGGGTTTCCTCTGTCTTCAAAATCACTAGGATAGATAATGAAAAAAACAAATACACATTGTGTAGTATGTCTATTCAATTGAATGTAGTTGTGTGTGTAGTTCTTTAAACAATCTGCATCCTATTCAGGCATCTATACAGAAAATTATAATACCCTCAAGCAGTGTTAATCAAAACAAAAGCAGGTTGTTAGGTTACAGCTCATCTACCCCTAAATGGTGGGGGTGTACTGAAGGACATCGCCAAATAAAAATGCAATGTTGCAATTTTTTGAAATAATGATTGTTTTTTCAGATATAGAAATAATTGAAATAAAAGAAAACAGTAATAACAATAAGCGATATTGATATAAATCATTGCGCAAACATTCCATCACAACTACCGCAATATTCCCCCCAAAAGTTAAAGTAAGTGCCCACCTGTCACTGTCCACTGCTGCAGCTGGCTGAGGCCCCTTTGTCTTTGAGGGCAAACTGTCCTCGAGGAAACTCTTATCCAGTCTGTCGTCTGGCACAAAGTCATCCACGCTTTGTACTACAGTAGGACACACTCGTGCAGGTACATCCTCTGAGGAAAACATTGCATCTCACTAGTAGTCACGATAATAGTTACAATATTTTCTTCTTGTTGATTATGTTTGTGTTCAATTGCAGTGCAATTGTGTTGCAGTCTTCCTACTAGTCTTTGAATTTCTCAACAGCTCAGGCTAGGACTTGTGACTGCCCTCTACTTAGTTAATACATAAAGCCCACACACCCTTTTACAAATGCCAGTTTTTTTTGTGATATAAAACAAATTACACAATGATAGTTACAAAAGATTTTCCACCATACACATGACCAAACCTGTACAACTCAAGTTGGGGAAAAAACACATTTGATTGGGGAAGTAAATATTAACAACTGACAATGTGGTTAGGTGCACACCCTTTTAACTGAGGAGGTGGCTGTGTTCACAAATAACCACATGTTAATAGGGAGTTGGAACACACCTACCACCATTTCAAAGGGAACACAGCGATCTCTTTGTTCAAAAGTATAAATTGGGAGAATGAAACAAATGAATTTCCAAGGCATTAACTATACCATGGAAAAAGCGAAGACAGTCATCATGAGGGTCATTACCGTGAACAGTACATCCCTCCAAAAATCGATAAAAAAGATAATTGGTTAGGTAGGCTGCAAAGAGGTGGACGGCAAGATTGAGAAAGCTACCAAATGCTTTTCCAACACGAGCAACTAATAAAGTATCTGAACTTGGTATAGGGTCAATCTGGTGTATTTTAAATAGTGGCAAGTGTGTGTGTGCTGAGTCTTTTTTACCATGGGCTTGAACACAATAGCTTAATTATGAACAAAACCCAATGCCCACTTATGTAATAATAAAAAAAAAATGGTGTGCACACTTTTGAAAACACAACTTAGTTTTTATTTTGAATTCTACTCTGAAAGATTTATTTTCATTTTCAAGTGAGTTGTAGATGTTATAGGTCACATTAACGTTGAAAAACGTTTTGCATAGTAAGAATATATACACGATGTGCACGCATGCAAAATTGGTCAATTAAAAAACAGCATAAAAAGTAGCATTTTCTCATTTTCAACTTACTCCAATGAGACAGCTAAGTGGCAGTTTCAGTATTATATTTCTAGTGTTCATATATATGTTATTTAAGCTTTCCATTCAAGAAATGTCTAAATATTAATCTTGGATTTAAAACTAAATAGGACTGAATAAAGAGTTCCTTCAAAGAGTGAGTCTTCTACCATGTCAAGTAATTTTATGTGAAGTAATTGTACAGCTTTTGAACACTGCACAGATGTAAAATGCAAAAAAGAAACCAATTCAGGGTTAAGGTATAGAGGAGTCGTACCTGCTGCACTAACAGATGCTTCAGGGACAGGCGATGATGACCCAAACCATCGAGACATGAAGCTGCGTTTCTGGGGGACTGATACAGGCGCAATGGAGGACTGAAGGTGCTCTGGTGATTGCGCTGAAGTTTTTAACTCAGCGGAAGGCGAGGCTGCTCTGCCAACGGCTACAGCGAGAGCTGGGACCGAAGAAGCCGTCACAGAAGGCGACTGTGGGAGTGGCTGGGAAGGGATTGGGGGTTGAGGTGTGCTTGGGCTGGAGCTTCCCGTGGAGGCCCCACTCGGAGGAACAATGGGGGACTGGGAGCCTGAGGACGGACTCTGACCATTGGCTGGACCAGGTGAGCCATAGGCCTTATTGCGAGACTCTAAGTTCTCCAGGAAGCTATAGAAATTGAAATACATTGCAACAATGTTATCAACAAAATCATAACACAAGAAGAGGGAGGGAGAGCACTTGTACATTTCATAATTTTGATCTTCTGTCTCCTGCTGCACACAAAGCTCTTCTAGGGTGGCATCCATGTCCAACTGGTTGGTCTCCAGTTGCCTCAGAAGGGTCTCTCTCTGCATACACAAAATCACAAAGATTAGAATCTGCAACAAAATCGTTAAGCGTTCAGATTAATAATAGCAAGTGAGGGAAAAAGATTACCTGCAGTTGTAGGAAGGGGATGTTAAAAAATCTGTGCAAGTATTTGAGGCCGAAGCCATTCTTCATCGAGGATTCAGCATAGTGGATGTAGGATGATCCCATTGGTCTGGAAAACACAATGCTTTCAAGTTATATTTAGAGCTTTCAAACTCTTAAATGGACAACAAATTTCATTGTATTATATAAAACACAATGCTTTCAAGTTGAATTTAGAGCTTTCAAACTTTTAAATTATTATATTAGAGTTCTTCATTTGGCAATGTGTAATAATTGATCACTGTGTAAATCATAAACACTTATTATTTAAGAAGAGTATCAATCTGTTTCTCTAATAGAATTCCAAGTGTGTTTTTTGCCACTAGGAGGCAATTCAACCTAATATGACTGGAATTACCCATTGACACGAAGGCTTCTCAAACCAACCATGTATTAGTTCAGCCAGACCTGATATCAAGTGGGCCTCAACACTAAAATAATAATTAATATAAGGTAAAATAACGATTTGTTGGTACTTTCCCTTTGTTTGAATGCAAAGCAAAACCAACACGAAATAAAATTCCGGTAACACAGAAGACTAATGTTCCGCTTCCATCAAGACAAGCATGGAGCGTGTATAGCGCAGTGGTTCTTAACCTGGGTTCGATCAAACCCTAGGGGTTCGGTGAGTTGGTCTCAGGGGTTCGGCAGAGCCTCCACTGTGGAGTATCATGTAAATTTGTGATGACGCATGTCTGAACTGGTCTCGCAAAGGCAACAGCAGAAGTCACACTGATTTGCAGGTGTGTAATTTGTCATGAGTTCATGCATTGTGTTGGTTTTGTTCTTTGAACAAGGTGATGTCCATGCACGGCTCATTTTGTGCACCAATAAAAAACATCGATGTCATGAATTTGAAAAAAGAATAATTTTATTTTTCACTAAAGAGGGGTTTGGTGAATGCGCATAGGAAACTAGTGGGGTTTGGTACCTCTAACAAGGTTAAGAACCACTGGTATTGCGTATGTTGTGCTGCAACTGCTGATGCGTTAAGTTCGACCAAAAGGTTGTGAATTTGCACCACTATCAGAACTTTAATCAACCCACTTCCTGATGTGGGATCTCCAACTCAGCAAGGAGACAAATCTTACAAGCCAGAAATACACTAGACTTCATGCTATCTACTGTACTGTACGATTTCTTTGTGTGTCTTGGTATGTGAAGAAATTGACAATAAAGCAGACTTTGACTTTTTTGACTTACAAATGTAAAAATGGATAAATTACAGACAAACAAGGACAAAGACAAGTGCCACTAGTAGTGGTGGAGACGACACGGAAGGAAACCAACACATGATCAGGTGCCGCATTTTTTACAGTATGTGGTTTGCACCCAGGGTGGGGTGGCTGATTAAAATGTTAAGAAATAAGGCAGGAAATGAAGAAATGAAGATTAGTACATTTCTCCTACAACAATGGACTATCCCGCCCCTTGCCAAGATAAGGCAATTATTTCTGGAGAATGCAAAGCAGTAATCAGGGCAAAGGGGGGGCTGGCTATTTTAAAGGAACGAAGATACAAAACATGATTTGAGTTATTTCATCTTTTTGGTTGTGAAGTACATAACTCCACATGTTCTGTGAGAATCTACAATGTAAATCGTCCAGAAAATAAATACAAGAAACATGAAAACGCATTGAATGAGAAGGTGTGTTTAGTTGAGCATTTTGTTGTTTCTAAAGACTCTTACAATTGACCTTTCTCGCTTGAGGTGATTGTCTTGTGTTAGGGAGATGCGGCATTTGGTCGGAGATGATATTTACCTGTTTAGTCCAGCAATTAGCTCTCTTATATCATCAGGGAGGATGACCCGATGCTCACCCATGTCTCTGTGGTTTCCGAGCACACAAACTGGTACATGAGTGGGAACTTTGGGAAGTTCCCTTAAGATGTAGTTAAATGTCCTGAAAACATAGTGGACAGCTCTCAATAAAAGTCAATTTTAAAATCGCAGCCCAAACAAATCTAGTAGAAACTTACACTTAAGTAATTTAGAGAGGAGGAAGCGATGTCAAAGCTGGAGTTGATTACACTTCACTTACGTCTACTTCTAAAAACAACTTCTAGTATACCCTCAAGCGAGGACACAGACGATTCTTACCATTGCTTGGTAATGTCAAACATCATGATGACTCCATTGCAATTCTTGTACACATCTAGAAACTCCGCGTCAAGGGCTACTTCATCTGACTGCAACACATAAAAGTATTGATAATACATAAGAACTGCCACATCAATTTGATTTGGTAACAGCCTAGTAGCCCCCCCCCATCACTGACCCACATCCTATGAGTAAGCTATTTGTTCTTAACACATGACAGTCATGTGATTAATATTACCTCTTGTGGCTCATTCTCCAGTTTCAAATTGTCTCCACGCTTTTTGCCTTTGCCTGAAAGATCAAGATATAAGAGGGATTACATCAAATGTAGGGTTCTCTTCTCGCTTTCGGTGAGTTTGTGGGTGGAGCAAGCAGAGCAGCACATACTTTTCTTACAGAACTGCAGTGTACCAATGCATCTCAAAACGCTATGCTTCAAGTATAGTAACCCAATATCGCTAGTATCAGTAAGCTTGGTTAGTGTGTAGATGATCTGGACTACTATTGTAAACACAGCAAGAAAACAGCCAAACTTTAAGGTGTAGCCAAACTGCAAACCTCAAGAATATCAATTCTCAGATAACAATGGAGGACGGTGTAGCATACCAACAGCACACAACAGTGTTGAAATTCTACACACTAGAGTGGCGCTCACCTACACCTTCAGGAAGAGGATATTTTTGGCCTGAGATGAGCGCGAGGGGTTCAGAAAAGAAATGAGTGAGGACAGGAAACAAAACAACAACCACGCATGGAGTCATGAGATTCAGCAGTTTGATCTGTGGCGATGAGGTCAGACTTAGCAAAAAGCTCGATACACCATGACACACTTTTACACCACCACTTACCTTTGTCAACCACGTCCCACACCTCGACCTTGACCACATCATCAGTAGCTGAGAAACATGAGAGGAGGTTTAATTATCTAAGTGTTGTTTTGCAGAAGAAGTTTATACTAACACAGAGATTATGATGATACGCTCACACAGATTCAGTGACTGCTCTATTATTTAGAACACTACAAGAGCAAGGGCTAGTACAGCAAAGCCAACAACGAACAGTTACCAAACTTGGACTAAATAAAACTAGTTTACCTTGATATGGAGCCACTGGAATGAATAAAAAGGCAACAGTACATGTAAATGTGTTCACATGAGCAATAAATGAAAAAACAACACAGACACACTGAGCATTGACTAGACTTTTAAAGATGTTAAAAACCACCCACTTTTGTAGTTCCAATGAATGCTCGTGGCTTGAATCTCCTGAGTGGGGATGTACTCTTCCACAAACTTCTTGCCCTGCAGTCGATACCATAAAGTACTCTTTCCAGTGTTCCGATCGCCGCGGATGACGATTTTCACTTGAGTAAAATGAATTGGGAAAAAAAAAACACATTAGGAGTTTAAATATTAATGCCAATTTGCTTATATTTTAATTGAGTATTTGAAAAGCAAATTTACACAACACCTTTAAAAAAAATGTTCCCGTGACTTATTTTGAATTCTACACTCTTTCTTTCGGTGTGTTTGCACTGCACGGAGAAATAGGCTATGTATGTAACATAAAAGATTGTGTGTATATGAGTTTGTTTAAAAATGGAAAATGTTTGTTTGAAAGCTTACTATTATATTGGACCCCTTTAGCGAAGCGTCTTTGCAAACTTTGGTTCATGGACTGTAGGCCAGCAGGAATGTTCTTGTCCCTGAGCTGGCCCGGCTCAGACCCCACCAGCTTTTTCAACGCCGAAAACATTTTTCAATTTGTCAGAAACTTATGATATGATCAAAAAGGTGGAAAGTGGGGTTTTTCGGAATAAATTGATCATGCAACAAACTCTATAAAAATTGCAATGGTGAGTCTTAATAGGTACAAAAGTTAATTGTCAACACTCTGATCTGGTAAGAACTATATTTGAGCTGTTGTGTTTTCCGGCCAGTTGGAAATAGAAGAAGTCATCATGCTGTTCATCATCTGTGGGGGAGGAAAGAAAAAAAAAGCAGAACATCAGGGGAATGGATTTTCCTTCATTAGTAATTTTTTTAATAATACAGTACAAATGAAAATAAATAAATAAATAAATAAATAAATAAATGTAATATTTATAAACTGCAGACCTTTCTGTCTAAACACAAAAGCAGCTTTCTCCCATATTCCAAAAAAAGAAAAACAATTGATTGACTCTAAATAGCTGCAAAAGTATATTCTACTTGTCAATGTGCAGCCTGCGATTGAACTTCAACCAGTCCAGGGTTTGCCCACCTCTTGCACGGTCAGATGGGTCAGGCACCATTTTAGCTTTGACCTTTAGGATTAGGGGTAAAGAAAATGAATGGGTGGGTGTATAAATGGCAGATAAAAATGAAATGCTGTCAATATCCCCAAAACTACATTTTAAACTGTGTGGATTTTTTAAATTTAATATGTAATACCTTATGGAATATGGGAGGAAATCAGGGCACCCAGGAAAAATGCACGGAGGAACAGGAAGAACACGCAAATTCCACAAAGGTAGGCAAGATCCCAGAGTTGAACATACAACCTCTGCACTGTAAAGCAAGAAGTGCTAACCAGCCAAAACATGCATCTAAAGTTCATAGTCCATCATTTAAAGTTTAATGGGGTAAAAGTAGATATCTGGGCAGGTTGTTGGCGGTTTGCAAGTCTGTACCCTGAGCGCCAACTACTGAGGTGCCCATGAAAAAACCTGAATCCCCCAAACCCAGATGCGGTTGACATTCTTTTGTGCAGTGTAAAGTAAACAGCACTGGTACAGAATATGCAAGTAATAGTAAACTTATGGGTTAGAACATAAGACACAGCATTACTACAGCATGAAATGATGTCAATACTACGCTGTATTTTATATTTTTAAAAATAGAGACTCTCCTTGATGACATGAACGGAAACAAACTCATGTGGCACTTCAAGGCTCCAGTGGTGCATCATGACATTATCTATGACATCATCCGAGAAGTACATGTGTATTATGTGAACGCACTCAGAAGCGGTGCGACAGTATTAGGAATGTCACAGTTCTCCACTATATTTATTTATTACTAAAAATTCCAGGTCGCTGCAGAACTCCTTTTTAACGTAACCACCTAGCATTGGCTTTACGGACTGTTAGCTCGTTTGGGCACATTTAGAATTTTAGGACAATAACGATTAGAAACTGCGATGATCGTGAAGATTATGACAACATCGAGCGTAACTCAAACCTCGACCAATTTTAACCCACCTCTAGATAAAGGTAACGTTATCCCTAGTCTCTGTTTTAAGTAACAAATGTTAGCGACACAGTCCGCACTAGCTTAGCGTTCCCCTCTGCGGACGTACATTTGTGGCTCCATTGGATGATGATTCCCGAGTGGCAATGGAAAAAAATACTCACGGAGTTGTCGAAGAAGAGAAAGTCCAGTTCCGTCATCTTCATTTAGTCAGAGATCCATCCCTAAAAGAAATATTACTGCAGCTACATTCCTTTGCAAGGATACGAGTGTCGCCTATTCTAAGCGCGACTCAATACATTCGACTTCCCTTTACTCTTTCACAATAAAGCTTAACAGGATACGAACGAGCGTGGTAGACGCACATTTTATGTTAATAATAATAATAATGATGATAATAATAATAATGAGCTGATTTGGTCAGGAAAGGCCTCCAGTGTAAAGACTATGAATAAATAAATAAATCATGGGACAGACGAGCTATTTTATCACAACTCCATTACAAGCACTTTATGAAACAGTCCTGAGAAATGTCTGCATAAAGGTTCGATGTACAACTCGGCCATTTAATTTCAACAATGCTGAAGAAATTGTTTATAAAGAGCTTACCAGCACAGATGCATATAATAATAATAATGGGCGGCATGATGAAACACTGGTTAGCACGTCCGCCTCACAGTTCAGAGGGTGCGGGTTCGATTCCTGTGTGGCGTTTGCATGTTCTCCCCATGCCTGCGTGGGTTTTCTACGGGCACTCTGATTCCCTCCCATAAACCAAAAACATGCATGGAAGGCCGATTGAGCACTCCAAATTGCCCGTAGGTGTGAGTGTGCATGGTTGTTTGTCTCTGTGTGGCCTGCAATTGGCTGGCGATCAGTTCAAGGTGTCCCCCGCCTACTGCCCAATGACTGCTGGGATAGGGTCCAGCACGCCCGCGACCCCCGTGGGGACAAGCGGTCCAGAAAATGGATGGATGGAATATTAATGATGCATTTATGACATGCCTTGTCTTTGACCCTTAGGAAACCGGGACGGAATTCAAAATGCAAAAAAAAAACAGCATTACTTGATACGTTCTGATCATTTGAGAACAACTTGTAGAACAAGCAATTTTATATCTACGCTGTACTATTTAAAACTTAAGAGAATATTATTTGATATGTACAAACAAAAGCAAGCAAATTAAATAAAACATACCCAACAGCACAAACAAAATGCCACAATCCTTTTTCATACAAGGTAAAGTTGTTTGTGGCAAATGGTTGATTTGAATCTTGCAGCTAACATTTTTTGTCGTTGTGGAGTCCTCTCAAATCTTGAGATGAGAAGCCTCAACTCTCGGGGAGAATGTGCACAGAGAGTGGACTAATCTGGAGACCTTTGAGATGAGGTCCAGGGAAATAAATGCCAAACAGGACGTACGACACGCAAGGGTTAATCAGAATGATAGACCATCGAATCAATGTTTATCAAAATTTTGATTGTTTTGGTCTCCCCTTTGGTCTTGATAGCATACAAATGGAACCCATAGGGGTCTATTTGGTTTCATTGGTATCGTACCAGGGTTACTGACTTTTAACAGTCACGTCTGTCTGACCTACGAGAAAAAAGTCCCTTGATTAAACTTTGTCTTTAAGTAATTCCACTCTTCTGAAACACTGTTCATAATTTGTTATATATAGATTGCAAAGCTGTCTCATGTTGGTGGGGAGGATTTGAAAACATGCAGTAAGAAAACCAATGACAACGCTGATTACACATGCAAGTTTAACATCTGTACTGTAGATTAGAACAATAGTGGATGGTTACAATGTGGTGGTGTAATACAGCTTTGTTAGTTACTGTTTAATTTTTTTCTGTTGCCGACTCTTCACAAATGAGAAAGTTCAATATGCGTGGTGGTGGGCCTCATGCAAAGAGGGCCATCAAGAATACTCTGTTAGAGCTGGTAAAATAAAAAAACTGTCTGCTCGTTCTTGTGCGATGTTCGAAATGTGCGACTGACATGACATACAACAATTTGTTTAGACTGTACTAGGTAATCTCTGTAATACTTACAATTATGAAATTAAACAAATTAACCAAATTAAAGTTATTGTCAGACTTTATTTATTCATAATTCTTTACAGAGTAATTCCAAAGTCTATAACGGGTGGTGCTCAATCTCCATTGAGTCTATCTTTGTTTGCAGAAGCTGTTTGGAACACATACACAGAGGCCTCGGATGATAAAAAAAAAAGAAGGACAGCAATGGCTTTGAAATTAAAACAGGCTCCGCAACAGGAGTGGCGGAGGGGATACACATGAGAGTGATGTTTATTTTGTTTCACCCCTTGTGTTTTGCTGTGCAGGTTGTTTTATTTGAAATTTCCAGCATAAAAGCTTTTTTTTTTTTTTTTTTTTTTTAAATATGTGTATTACAATTGACTAGTTTTGTAGCAGTAGTAGTAATAGTAGTAGTAGTAGTACTTGTTTTACTTAAATTACAAAAGAACAATGAGAAATAATGTAAATATTTACAGTGGGTATTTTAATAGGGAAAAGGTCGAATTTTTGGTAAGTGGGAATTTTTGGAATCAGTAGATACAAGATGGACAGCTTAAAGTTGCAACAAATTGAATTCATCTTTTTCAAGGTGAATTGAATGAGCTGAATGTTGTGAATTTCAAATGTGAAATATGTAAATCTGAAATGTTGAATGTGCCATTGGGAATGAATGGTGAATTTTTGGTTGAAAATTTAGAATTCTGTGAAAAACATAATTTTTTCGAATGAAAAAAATGGAAGAGCCCGTGGTATGTATTTTGGGAATACATACGTTGAAGTTGGAGCGATGGCCAAAAATGCTGTCCTCTTCCTGATGCTGTCCTGTTGTACTTGCTCCCCCTAGAGGCAGAGAAAGATTGCACCAGTGAGCATAGCATCCTCGGTTGGTTCTTTTAAACACGTGAAATCAAGATTCCCTTTTTACGAGATGCAGACTGTGTATTGTGTGTTTTGCGAATGGAGATATTTATTTTAGCCCGTAGTCTAATGGGTGCTTATTGGTGTACATCGCTAAATACACTTTTAGAGGTGTTTCCTACTTTGCGTTCTTGAACAGACCCCAGTTAGTGAGCACCCCGATATTGCTCAAGGGGAATAATGGCTGCTCAAGAGCCGTCTCCACCATCTTCGCTGGAAGGAAACAAACCAGGCTTCCCAAAGAAAATTTTGGCCAACAACCTGGAGGACAAACATTTGTGTAATTCTTGCCTGAAAATCCTGCGAAGGCCCTTACAGGCGCAATGTGGACACCGCTTTTGTTCGTTCTGTTTCAACCAAATAGTGAGGTGGGTATCGTGTCATGGTGGCTGACGGGCTAGCGTTCGTACATTGATTTACAACTGGCTACTGAGCCCTTTTAAAGCATCATTTTAATGCTCCCGTGTGTATTGTCACAGGCAACGAAATACAAGGTAATTGTAATATTCATATTACAAACACATACTCTGAATTCGGCCAACGGACATTGCTCTAATCACAACTTTTATCCTTTTTAAAAGACTCTGAGGATAGCTTGTGTTTCCAACGTTCTCATGTTCACGTTGACCATGATTTTGTATCTCGTTCGATTATGATAACATCTCTCAGCTAAATTGAATATTCCTGAAGTGTTACGGCACATCATTTATTTATTTGTATACTCATCGATTAGCTAGCGGACCATCATTCAAACATGTTCCAATCATCGAATGAATATTAAAAACAGTGCGTATATAATTTTGCTTTGTTACCTATACCGTAGCACAGCAAATTTTAGTTTTTTAAGGGGGGCTGTCAACCACAATATTGACTTATTGTCATTGTTGAAAAAAACTAAAACAATAAGTTATTCAGCAGCTATTTCGCAACATGTTACAAAAAAGCAAAATAAGCCAAATTAGAAACAGTCACAATGTATATAATATGATTGGTCATTTGTAGTACAGTGATCAAGTGATATTGTCTGAGGTATATTCGTATAGTGAATTTCAAAGAAGCTAGTAATTATTCATTTCCGCGCTTCTTGTGCCCCATATAATCATTTTAATAATTGATGATAATCTTGTAACCAGCCTAGTGGTAGAGTGTCTGCCCTGAGACTGGAAGGTTGTGGGTTCAAATCCTGGCTGGGGTGTTAGATCACCAAATGATTACTGAGCGCGGCACCACTGCTGCTCACTGCTCCCCTCTCCCCCAGGGGATGGATCAAAATCACATGAGGATGGGTTGAATACAGAGGACCAATTTCACCACACCCAGATGTGTGTGTGACAATGATCATTGGGACTTTGACTTTTAACTTTAAGTATAAATTGTCTATTTCCTGCAACAAATTAATCAGAGTTAAATTATTGTGTACAGTGTTCCCTTAATTATCGCAGGACTTGCGTTCCAAAAAGTGACTGCAATAAGGAAAATCAGAGAAGTAGACCTTATTATAATTTTTTTCATTTTAAGTTTTTATTTATTTTTTTCGGTGGGGTTATGTTCCTATTATGCGGTTATGAGCCCCCTTCCATCCCCAAACGGTGCCCTTCCTTCTAAATACTCGTTACAATTAATCGATTTAACTGCAAGCTGCAGGCTGTAAGAGGAGCGTGCTCTGCCCCCTGGCCACTTTTTAATTTTACCCCAACATGGCTTTCCTTAACTAGAATGTTGTGGTGCATATTAGCCAAATCCTGATGGGTTGATGCAACCCTTTTTGATGTTATTGTGCAAAAAACAAAATTTGGTAGCTGCTCATCTTGCTGCTTTTTTCCCGTTGTCTTCGTTGCCATCTTCGTCTTCTTCGCTCTTTTAAGGTCGCGAAGATGATGGTAACTGGTAACATGGTAACTTACTTTCACTCTGATCAATAACAAACAACAAGGCACGCATTAATAAACTAGGATTGTGTCTTTGACTAAAGAATGCAGATTACAGTTAAGGTAAGTTTTTTTAAGACAAAATTTGACAAAATATTTAACAGCTATTTGCCGATGTTTTATCTTCTTTGTACTGCGGGGGGGTGATTAAACATTCCCCTCTCTCTGAACGCAACTGTTAACTATCTAGCTTACACGGCTCGACTTGTTTTAAAGTGCCGTTCGGTTATTCAGAGTCCACCAAAAACGGTGCCGGTGCGCAATGTGTGACTTGGTGTGTCAGAACACATTGCGGGTAAGAATGGGTGAATGTGAGACTTTGAAAAGTGCTTTGAACACCATAGTTTTGATAAAAGCACCTTATAAGTGCACTCCATTTGCCGTTTACCATTCCTACGCAGTACAATAAATTAAAATAAATGCATGATACACTAACACCCCCAAAAAAATAATTGAAACAGTGATACTGCGAAAGGTGAACCACAATAGAGCAAGGGAACACTGTACAGTATCTGTACATTTATTGCTATTCACTACCATTGACAAGGTTGATAGGTTTTCTTCTATTTTGAGGACACAAATATTTATTCTAATACAATCAATGCAAGCAATCATTAATGTGTGACACGTTGAAGGTGGTTTATCAATAACACAAAATATTTACTGGTGGAATAATAATGTGTTGTCGTGTAGTTCTGGACCTGAGAAATGCAATGCTTGCCTTAAAGAAGACTTATTCGAGGAACCCACCTCGATTCTCAAACAAGGAGGCGTAAGTAATTTCTTTATTTCTTCCTCTCACTTGTCTATTGATTATATGGAACTAGCATGACGTAGATGATGAAATGTAGCAACAATTGATTGATTGTAAACAGCAAACAAAACAAAAACTGTGCTTGCTTACTGCTTATGTTTTGCACCTTGCAGATGTATTATCATGTACTATTATGATCCTTAGGAAAGTACGTCAAAGTAACACAACCATTCCAAATGTAGCCAACAACACACATCAGCCTGCTAATGGACAGGATTCCCTAATGTTCCCTCCAGGCTTTTCCAGACAATGCAGCTCGGAGAGAAGTTGAGGCCTTGGCAGCTGTTTGCCCCAATGAAGGATGCACATGGACGGGGACTATTAAAGATTTTGAGGTATACTGTAAATACAGAAATGTAAAACCCAATTCTTCCTTTACTAAAACTGGGTGCCTTCATAAATCTTTCATAGGGTCACTTACATTTTTGGGGTGGCACACACAAACCAAGAGCCAATTTTTGAAGGCTTGTGAAGTCAGTGGAGTGTGGGCGGGGGGGTTGCGGTTGTCATAGAGGACGGTACTGAAGAGCCCCCAATTGCTCCTCATCCTGCATCATCAGTAAAGCTCGCAGTCCCACTGAGAGACAAACATTTGCAAGTGTTTGTGAACATAGAAAATTCTCGTCAGGGTTTGTTCAAGGTCACAAACATTTGCCTGTACTGTTTTTGTTGAAAGAGAATTTTGATACTCATCCTTGAGATAACAAAATCCATTAAAACTGTGGGCAAATGTCTGCGACCTTGACCGAATCCTGACTTGAACACACATTTGTGTTGTTTACAAACACTTGCAAATGTTTGCCCCTCAGTGGGATCAGTGAATATTTGTGTTTGTGGTGCTGCTGGTGTAAATGCAAAACCATTGAGAGCATTTCTATCTTGCTCTCCCTGCCTCTGAGGTGGTCAGATGCAAAGATTATAATTTCATCTTTATTTGAATTTCGTAATAAGAAATTCTCAGTCATCCAGTTCTTGATGTCTTTGAGCCACATCTGGAGTTTGGTATGCTGGCTGGTTTCATTTGTTCCATTTTGGTGTTGCCTGCACAACGGTGGAAGTCAAGAGTGCTTTCTAATCGTAATTCGTAAGGGAATCAAATGTATAGAATGAACAATGATGGGCCGAGCATCCCTGTGGTACGCCATGGCAAACTTGTACACCCGCAGATTATTTATCACCAATGGACGTTCTCTGTAAGTGATCCGACCAGTAGTACTTGAA
This sequence comes from Syngnathus acus, assembly GCF_901709675.1. Lineage (NCBI taxonomy): Eukaryota > Metazoa > Chordata > Actinopteri > Syngnathiformes > Syngnathidae > Syngnathus > Syngnathus acus. Next base: position 15,672,326 of record NC_051094.1, on the reverse strand, counting down.
CCAATTTAGGGCCAATGATGTTTCTGTATAAGGATTTTATAATCATCGCTGCACTAATCTAACACAGGTCACCGACCTTTTTGAAACTGAGCTACTTCTTAAGTATTATTAATGCAGAAGGCTACCAGTTTCATATAGACTTCTGAAATAAATGTGCTCAGATGCCTTTTAATAATTGTATGTGTTACAATTCATAATTAAGGACATTCGTTTACATATAGGCACTGATAATGTTGATGATTTTCTAAAGTAATGAGGATATATTTCAACATTTTCAAATCGTCATATCTACAACAGTCCCAGAAAATCACAATTTCTCATTACTGGAAAACTATATTTATAGCAGGCCCACGGACGACCCCTGTATTTCCTTGGGGGCTTACTGGTGCCCAAGGGGCACAATGTTGGTGAGCCTAATCTAAGAGGAAAAATACAGAAACAAGCCCTTTGTCTGACTCAACAAGATAATTCCAAACATAAGATGCATTCTAAACTGATTGAAAGGCTCTCAATTATTGTTTTTCAAAAATCCAAGTAACCATCAAGTCTTGTCCAGGGTTTACCCCGCCTCTAGCCTGAATTTTCCTATGATATGCATGAAGCAGTAACCCACAACTTCAATGAGACAATTGGTATAGAAAATGCATGGATGACATAAGTACATGTAGAAAATAATCTTAGCAAAGATAAGCTGTTGAAGCAAACATATAAACATATTTTAAAAAATGTTTGCTGGTGTTTACTTACTCTTCTATTACATCCAAATAAAGCATCCTCCTCTGCCTGTTTAATGATTTTAAAGTATTCATGCTGATTCCCTGCAGGCCTGCCATGAGGGCCACTGTGACTTTGCTATCATCTTGTGCCCTTCCTGCAAAGAGTTGATGAGAGCCAACGAACAGGAACGTCATGATGAGCGAGAATGTCCTGAGAGGACACTCAACTGCAAATACTGTAAAGAACCATTCCTTTTAAAGAACATCAAGGTGAGATGTAGATTTGTTTTTCTTTAGATGTAGTTTTGAAATGTTATGCTCTATTAAGACTAAGTTGTTAGAAGCAGTCTCTGTGGATGTAGTCGTTCATGAAAGCAGCGTGGGTTCACATGAGTTTTTATTCAGCAATTGTGTGAATGTGAGATCTGTCTGTTTCTATCCAGAATTTAACTGTCTAGTTGACTAGTCCATGTGTCCTCTTTGTTGTTGAATTGGCAATTACGTGTTTTGGCATTTACCAACACGGACGACTTGCTAACTGCAGTCATATAGCATCAGTGCCTCAAGCATGTGGAGCTATTTTAATTGACAGGTACAACGATGACTGGCAACATATGCAAGTGTATCCTCAAAAATAACAAAAGAAAAAATGCTTTGAACCTATCTGTAAACTCATCCACTAACCCTGTATGTTGAAAAATCCATCCATCCATTTTCTGTACTGCTTTGTCCCCACGGGGGTCGCGGGCGTGCTTGAGCCTATCTTCGGGCAGTTGCTGGTGTAAATTCACCACTGCGGGTTAATTTTAACACCTGCAAAGTGTCTTTATGCATCCACACTACCCAATGTCAAAATAAGTTGCAGTACAAATATGTAAGCTCCGGCAGGTGTCCTATTGAGTAACAGAGTGACACAGTATCAATACAGTTTGCCCAATGTGCTGACACACTTCATGAGGCCTTATAATGCCATTGCTTTCATTATGCCACTTAGACAACTGGCTGGTTCAGCCAACGTTTCATCGTGGACATGCATTTATTCTGTTGGCTGTTCAGATGTTGAGTGGTCATGCAGAGTCTTTGGACCACCTTCAAAATTACATGACAGCAAAACTGCCAACGATATACGATATATAATATGGACAAAAGACAAGTGCCTCCCAGCCTTGCTCTGCGTTTCCTACATGAACCTCTCATTTCTCTGCGTATTCTCTGGGCCATTCATTCAATTCATCATCAGCTCTCCAGCATTAAGTCAGAACCTCAGCTTGTTGCCAGCCATGCTTGTGTCCTACCCTTGGTCTCGAGACGTTTCTTCTCATTAAACAATCCCTTAAGCCTCTATTAACACTCTCGCCTTTGCTTTTGGGTCCTCTGCAAGCATTAATTTTGTGAGCATGTTGAAATACGACAACCGAGGTCCCAGGTTAGCCCAGTAAATCCCAAGACTTGTAGAAATAGAAAATCAAATTAATATAAAATAAATCCAATAAAGAGATTAGGACGATGCTTTTTCAGAGTTCAAATGTGTGCAAAGATGCAATGAAGCACAAAAGATTTGAATTTCATGTGTTATTTACAAGATCATTGTGTTCAAGATCAAAATGTTCAACGTGTAGGGATGCATGGACATGAGACAATGATGATAGTTTTACCACATACTAACAATTGAAGTCAGGAATAATGTTTTTTTTTCATAAATCTCACCCAAAAATAATGACGACTTTTATTATTTCCAAAATAATCTAGCTCCAGTGATTATCAACCCATAGAGATCCTCTTATAAACGTAATTTGTGTGCTTCAATCTGAGAAAAGCAGCTTCAATTCCCTGCGAAGATTGTTGTCTGTATTTACAACCACAACAGCTCAAACGCCCATTTCAAACTATGTGCAGCTACGAAAATACCAAAACGATGGAAATCCCCCTTTTTCACACAATTGGACCTCACTCTATGTCAGATTTGCACTAAGCATGAATATACATACAGCCCACAGAGTTAATCTTTTGAGTCCAAATGAGTTCTGCTGAAGAGAATTTGTTATTGTAGTTCCAGTATACATTTGAGATCTGCTGAGGTACTACAGTGCTGGTTTGCATTACGCATTGATGACAAGAATGTCAATGGTTGAAAGTTTCAACTTGAAACCCACATTTTGATCAAGCATACTGTATGTATGTGTGTATGTATGTGTGTATATACGTATATATATATGGATAGAGAGATAGAGAGAGAGATAGATGACAAAACATGACATATGTACAACCTACAGATGGATCCATTTCCGCTAACAACATAGCTTGGCATGAGTCGGGTATTTGAAAGGCGAAACACGAGTTCAAATAAATTAAACCTGACCAAAAAAACACAATTTAAGCACAAAACGTGCTTAACCATAGTAGAAGAGCCAAAGTCCTGGAAATAATGTCCCAAAAGCATATCAGTGTGAACAAAAGAATTTCGCTTTTCATTCCCACTAAATTAATTTCTTTCCTTCTAATTTCTACGTTGTTTTTTTTTTACCGATTCAACCCGTTTCAAAATGTAACTGTACATCTTATGCCTACCTATTCCAAAACTTCCCACTTACCAAATATTCCAAATTTTAAACTTTAAAATTCACGCCAAATTTGACAAAATTGCCTTTTTCCCTTCTAATTTCTATGTTTTCTGACCCATTCAACCCGTTCCAACTTTGAACATCATTCTGTAGCATTTCCTAAGTTTTTATTCAACCTCTTCGCCTTCACACGCAATTTCTACAGAAATTGCAAATTCTAGTGTTAAGTTAAGACTGTTATAGTGTCAAACAAACTGCACACTTTAAAGAAATGGCTGATAGCATGTTGTCATGGTGTAATCTACATTAAATCGCTTTCTATGTTGTTTCACAAAAAGCATTGCTTGTATTTTGTTTAATGTGATCATTAGACACTATTTTTTTTTGCAATTTGTGTACATACGTACTTGTACTTATGTGATACATTTTGATTAGACTAGGTTTTGGTCTGTCAAGTACACACATTGATGTCATGAAGCAAATGAATGTCATTTCAGCGTGTTAATTTCTACTATTAACAAAACACATTATAGTCACGTTGCTCACCGCAGGGATAAAGCAGTCTGCCCCTGCCACCCACACACACACTCTAAAAGTGTTTTTTTGTCACGTATCCGAGTTCCGCCGTGATTGTTTACATCTGCTTGTGTGAATTGCGCGTACGACGTATGGACTTACACAGGTACCACTGCCAATGTACACACTTTCGTTTTTGCCTTAGAGACGGAAAATAACGTGAAAACACTGCTGAAAAATCTGTGTTCAAGTTAGGCTTGCTACGGCGAGGATGGTGCACATACAAATGTACCTGTACTACAAAGACCAAGATTCTTTGTGGATAGAGCAGTAGCGAGCGTGGTTAGGAGGTAACCCGATCGCGGTTACAAGCCGAGATATTTGGGTAAGAAGAGAGGTAACCCAGGGGTTTTATTTTTAAAAACCCGATAAAGCACATATTTGGGTTTCTGTGCGTGTTTACATGTACTTTAAAAACTTGAATACTGCCAATATTTGGGTTTTAAAAGGGTTATTGTCTGCATGTAAACGTAATCACTATGGTACCAAATTTTCCTTTTGTGTCAAAATTGAGTGTCAAAATCCTTATTTGTTAAATCAATCCCAGAATTAAAAAAAATGGGATATTTCAATAGAAGCGTACGGAAACCAAGGCACGAACCCTACTGTAGGTTATCTGTACTGTTGCACCCCTAATTAGTTTTTGACATCTTCAGAGTATTTCTTTCCATCTGTATTAATATTAAAATTAATAAAATCATAGTTGGACTGTAATTAGGATACTATGTCAGGATTCTGATTGAATTGTTCCTTTGTAATTTGTTTTTTAGGCTCATGATGAAATTTGCCCGAAGTACCCAATGATCTGTGAAGGTTGTGCAAAGAAAAAGATACCCAGAGAAAAGGTATCCCAAATATGGTCTTTAAGTGATTTTCTTTAAATTCACAATTCTCATTTACTCTCATTTAGTTGGGGATCTAATTCGACTAAGCAATCTGTAGATCATTAGCTTCTTTAATTTTTTGTTTTGCAGTATGTGGACCATATTAAGTTCTGCAGTAAATTTAAAGCACCATGCAGATTTCATGTTGTTGGCTGCGATACGTCTGTAAGTAGACATTTTCATCATAATTTGCTGTGTGTGACACTAGCTAACGCAACAAATGCTGAATCGTTATTCAACTTAACTTATTGATCTTGCCGTATTAACACACTCGTGATAAGACCATGACAACAGTTTCTTGCCAATGTATCAGAACTTTCATGATGACGGGAAACCAAGAATTATTCAACAGTCATTACAGATTGCTGTCAAAATTCAAAACATTTTATTTTTTATCGGTTTGTACTACTACTCTGATCTAGACTGACCATGTAGAAGCATTGAGACTCGTGACACTTAGTAATTACTGAAGGTTATGCTACTTCAAAGTACAAGATACAAGGGGATTGAGAAACAATCATTTTACCACCTTACCAATTGTTGACACAGCATGCCAAAGATGACAATATTGTCGACAACTCGTACTATTTACTTGTTCATGGTAGAAACCCATAATTAAAAAAACAAAGACCGTAATACATAACACTCTTTTTTTTTCTTGCATAATAATTTGCATTTTGGTGCATTTCATGACAATTGACTGCTGCATACCATGTAACATGAGTGACTGTTGTTCGCACATTAGTGGTACAGTGGACCTGTCGGCTGCTTTGCCTCCCCGACTTAGCAAATTTGAGAAGTTTGAGTCTGAGGAGCACATTTGCCGTTAATTCCCATTTTCTTGACCTTGTTGGGACAATTGAACTGTGGGCCCTCCGATAGCTGCACCCATTTATGACTATCCCCGATTATCAAACAATCCCACTGGGACATTGTATCGGGGAAAGTTAAAATTGTTTAAAATATAATTTTTAATTACATTTTACTTTTTTGTGTGGTTCAATGTTCGTAATAAATTGAACATTAATGGTGCATGTATACTCTATGCTTAAAGTTCAATTATTTATTTGCTGTGTGCTTGTAATGTTGTTGTTGTTGTTGTTTTGCTTACATATTGTACATCATCACATTATTATTTTCTGGGGTTGTGTATTTTAAGGGTTACCAATATGGTGCCCACGGGCAGTGGGGAGCGCTCACCTGCGGGTCAGTTCTAAAAATAGTTCACCAGTGAATGGGACACTGTGATTTCCTATGAATGTTGTAAAAGTAAACATTTGAAAATGATTTATGAAATTCAAATGTTGCATCTTGATATGTACCTCTTTTCTAACTTGTTGAAATTATTACCATAATCAGTGTGTTTACATAGAAGAATAACATTAACAACAGGAACGTAATTACGTAAAGGTAATTTAAGCAGTTTGGTTATGGCAGAATTGTGTGTCAAATTGGTGGATCTTTGCATGATTCAGTACTCAAGAAATACACTATAGCTTGTGTCACAATAGTTGGTGACCCCTGGTGCTTTCTAACAGAACGGTTTTGTTCTAAACACATTCTAATCTCTTTAATATGCAGGTGGAGAAGGAGAAGATCCATGAACATGAGCGTCAATGTTCGTACGAACACCTTAACCTGCTTCTGCATTTCATCATGGGCATCAAAGTGAGCCTGGAGAGCCTGCAGCCTCAGAGCCTGGAGGTAGCTGGCCACAAGCTACAGGAGCTCCACCAGTCCCTGAGAGATTTAGAACTCAAGATGAGCCAGCTTGGTGGAGGTGGTGCTGGGGCTTCCACCTCCATCACACTACCCAGCACTGTGGGTGCTACCCTGGAGCTGCAGCTCCAAGGTGAAAAGACCAAGGTTGTTGAGTTGAGCCGACGCTGCCAAGAGCTGGAGCTAAAAATCAATACGTTCGAGAACATCGTTTGTGTCCTCAACCGAGAGATGGAACGCTCCTGCACCACCATGGAAGCCTACAATCGACAACACAGACTGGACCAGGACAAAATTGAGATTCTCAACAACAAGGTGACAAATGGAACACTGGAAATGTCTTTGTACTAGTCAAATAAACTACCGTTTTTTTCCATGTATAATGCGCAAAATGTAACTAATTTATTGTCCTAAAATCTGGGGTGCGCATTATACATGGGTACAAAAAAAAAAAAAAAGAAAATCATGGTACAACAATTTTTGAAGAAAATCTTGTCACGGATGGTTCTTTACAACGTCACTTTCCTCTCTTCATTTTAACCTAACTGATCGCGGTGGTGCCTTTCTGGGCAGTCGGAGAAATCAACGCCAACAAAAGTCAAGTTTATTTATTTTAAAAAAAATACATCCAGCCTAGTTAAGAAATCACCAGAAAGATCACCATGACAATTGTGAATAATAAATAAATAATTATTATATATATTATATATATTATTATTATAATAATAAATAATTGTGATAAATAACTGGAACATCACTCAAATATTGGTGATCCCGTTGAGAGTCTCACATATTTCTTCGCTATCGAGTTTGCTACTGCATGCGCAGTGATACTGACCGGCAGAATAACATCCGGTTGTTCCCAAAGATGATTTTTTTTTCTGAAATAATTTTACATTTACGGACTTAAGTAACCCGGCCGGGTCATACCAAAGACTATAAAAATGGGACCCATTGCCTCCCTGCTTGGCACTCAGCATTAAGGTTTGGAATTGGGGGGTTAGATCACCAAATGATTCCCGAGCGCGGCGCCGCTGCTGCTCACTGCTCCCCTCTCCCCCAGGGGATGGATCAAAATCACACGGGGATGGGTCAAATGCAGAGGACAAATTTCACCACACCCAGATGCGTGTGTGACGATCATTGGGACTTTAAAAAAAAAATCAAAAAAAAAAAAAATCAAAATTTGGGTGCGTATTATACATGGGTACAGGCTTTTTTCCAGCATCGACATGCCATTTTTAGGGTGCGTATTATAAATGGGGGCGCATTATACATGGAAAAAAACGGTATTGATATTGTCTAGTAAATGTAATTATTAATCTTTGTTAAAGCAGGCATAATTCCCTTTTCGCATGTTGCTCTTCTTTATGCATGAGATGAAGTTAAAGCGGACAATATCTACTCAACAGTTTTTGTCCTTCAGAGGTACCTGTAATTTCAGGGCCATAACAGAGGCACAGCACACCTCTTTAAATTAAGAGTATTCTGCAACTCCCAGTCGGAAGTTTACACACCCACTCACTTTACTTGCCCGTTGTGTTCAAATCAATTGCCACTAACCAACAAATGTTTTATACTATATCACTACATACCGGTGTATAGTTATCTTATTGTGCAAGATGTTATGTCGCTGTGTGAAAACCCACACACTTGATGGATTCACATTACTGGAACCCACAATGCTGGATTGTGTTTGAAAAGCGTTAGTGGCTTTTTTCAAAAGACAAGATATAAAAAGGAATATAGAAACAAATCACAGCAACCGGATACAATTTCATGTGCGTTGAAGTGTATTCATTTTTTTCCCCAATTAGTGTTTGATTATTTTTGTTTACTGCTGAAATGGGCTCCAGCACACCCGCGACCCTCATGAGGATAAGCGGTACAGAAGATGAATAAATGTATGTTATTTATGACTATCAAAAACAACTCAACAAAGAATCTCACACAAGAATGATTTAACGTCGTTCATTTCCACAGTAAAAGTAGATGTCTTATTTTGACTAAACACGAAAAGATAAATCTGTCTGCTTTCATGAAGGACAAGAGTAATTATGACTTGTGAGAGCCTGAAATAAAGATTTGGACAATATTGTTAAAAAATGTCTCTAAACGATTACGCAATTATAAAGATGCGAGATGGTTAATTTGATAAACGGTTTGTTTTTGATTAATCAATTACTTTTTATATATATATATATATATATATATGTATATGTATATATATATATGTATATATATATATGACAGCTTATTTATGTGTGGTAAAGGTTCGTCAGCTGGAGAGAACTGTGAGTCTGCGGGACTTGTCCATTGTAGAGATGGAGGGGAAGATGAGGGACATGTCCGCAGCTACATATGATGGGATCTTCGTGTGGAAAATCTGCGATTTTACAAAGAAGAGACAGGACGCTATCGCTGGACGAGCTCCTGCTATGTTCTCTCCTGGTATAATTATCTGATGATTAAAAAATTTTCTTGTCGTAAAGACACTGATGAGTTTTTCTTGTAACAACATATTGTCATGTTTTCCAGCCTTTTATACAAGTAAATATGGCTACAAGATGTGCTTGCGTATCTACCTAAATGGTGACGGGACAGGAAGGGGGACCCATTTATCTTTGTTCTTTGTGGTGATGAGAGGACACAGTGACGCACTCCTTAAGTGGCCTTTTAATCAGAAGGTAAGACTCATAAAAGATAAAAAGTAAAATGTCATGACCAGTCTTTATTTCGTAGTTTCATTTATAAAAGAAAAAAAAAATGTACACACTGAGGATTATAATGCTCTCGGTCAATCAAAATGTTAATAAACCTTAAACTTGAATATTTAAGAGAGTAAAAGTGAGATCCTGGCTTTCTTGGTAACATTTCTATGTGTACAATTATTTGGCGACAATTAGTGTGCAGAATTACTTTGCAACTAAAGTAAAAATGGAAATTTTCCATCGTCACTTGTTTATTTTCATTTGTTAAAGTGAAAATAACAAACGACTCAAAATTTACACATTTTTTAAAAAAAATCAGTGACCAACACAGCCACCCTTCTTCCATCCATGGAGTGTGTCAGCTAGCTTCTTGATCTGTTGTTCAATAACGTTTTGTGCAGCTACAACCACAGCCTGCCAGACATTGTTCACAGAGGTATACTGTTTTCCTTCAGCGTAAATCTTCCGTTTAGGAAGTTCTCAATAGAATTAAGGTCAGGTGAAGAAGGGGGGCCACCTCATTATTCTTTAAGGCCTTTTACCGGCGAGCTACCAAGTGGAGTACCGTATTTTCCGCCCTAAAAGGCGCACCGGGTTATAAGGCGCACCTTCAATGAACGGCCCATTTTAAAACTTTGTCCATATATAAGGCGCACCGGATTATAAGGCGCATAAAATAGAAGCTATACTGCATCAAACTGAGGTTGACTAGGGTTGCGGTATGCATCCACTAGCCAATAACCAACGAGCCCTCTGTAAACAATCGCGTTTCTCAAACGATCTCCTATAAAATGATCAGAATTGACTAAAGTTCGATCTAACGCATTGGTACTACTTACCTATGTTTCCCTTCCATATCGATCCGTAGATTTACTCGAAACATTAACAGAGCAGCCTATTTTGACATGAAATAGCCTGGTACGTATAGCAGCTATCGCAATAGCATTAGCCATCCGCAAAGTCTCACGAGCCTCAGCTCGCAATCTCCCATGAGCCTCAGCAAAGTGTAAACAATCGCGTTTCTCAAACGATCTCCTATAAAATGATCGGAACTGACTAAAGTTCGATCTAACGCATTGGTACTACTTACCTATGTTTTCCTTCCATATCGATCCGTAGATTTACTCGAAACATTAACAGAGCAGCCTATTTTGACATGAAATAGCCTGGTACGTATAGCAGCTATCGCAATAGCATTAGCCATCCGCAAAGTCTCACGAGCCTCAGCTCGCAGTCTCCCATGAGCCTCAGCAAAGTGTAAACAATCGCGTTTCTCAAACAATCTCCTATAAAATGATCGGAACTGACTAAAGTTCGATCTAACGCATTGGTACTACTTACCTATGTTTCCCTTCCATATCGATCCGTAGATTTACTCGAAACATTAACAGAGCAGCCTATTTTGACATGAAATAGCCTGGTACGTATAGCAGCTATCGCAATAGCATTAGCCATCCGCAAAGTCTCACGAGCCTCAGCTCGCAATCTCCCATGAGCCTCAGCGAAGTGTAAACAATCGCGTTTCTCAAACGATCTCCTATAAAATGATCGGAACTGACTAAAGTTTTTAGGTGCGCCTTTTAGGGCGGAAAATACGGTACTTTGATGCATGCAATGGAATATTTTCCTGCATAAAAATCATGGTCTTCTTAAAAGATGCACTTATTACTGTACCACTGCTTGAAGAAAGTGTCTTCTAAAAACTGGAAGTTGGTTAATTTGAAGACATTTCTGTTTTAATTTTAGAGTTAATTTGAAGTCTATATGGAACTCATACAGGTCCAGCGCATTTTTAATAATACCATACCAGTACCCATTCGCCACCTTGCTGGCGTCCTATTTGAAATGGAGCTCTGTGGCCGTTACTGATCCAGCCATGGGTGCAGCTGGCCCGTCAAGAGTCACTCTCGTCTCATCAGTCCATCGGATCTGTGAAAGATCAGTCTCCTGATATTTCCTGACCAAGTTTTGACGTTTCAACATGTATATCTTGGTCGGTTGTGGTCAGGTGTCAGCCTTTCGCACCCTGGCCATGTCTCTGAGCACTAAACACCTGGTATTTTTGGGCACTCCAGGTAGATTTAAGTTCCGGAATATGGTAGCACTGGGAGAGAACGGGTTCCAGGTAGCTTTGTGTTTGAGTCTTCTCAAATCTTTGGCAGTTAATTTGCGTCTTTTTTTCCTTACCATGTATCTTGCAACATAGTTGACTATTTACAATAACACGTTTATGGTTCTGTGGTCACGCCCCAATATCTTTGATTTGATTTGTTTATTTCGGCAAGTACATAACGCGCTTATTACAGTCATTTCACATTTGTTTGACATGACTTGGTGAAAAGGGAAGCGGGAGGAAACAATTTTGCTTAAACGTTAGCAATTTCAAGAGTGCTGTATCCCTCTGAAAGAATGTTACCTTTCAGAGTCACTTATATCTCTTTTTCTTTTTTTGCCCCATTTTGCCTGAGGATAACAATCTGCCTCATAATTAAGCACACCATGAAATAGGGTGTTGATCTACTGAGGCCTCACCATCCTTTATAACAAAAATACACATCACATGTTATGCTTGTATTGAGTGAGCATTCAAGCTTATACAGCATGGAGTTGGAAAATATGCATAAAAATGATAATTCAGTCAAAATACGCACTTGCCTAATAATTCTGCACACAGTGTATAAGTCACAGATAGTGTTTTCTCCGTGCTTCCGTGGGTTTCCTCTGTGTACTCCAGTTTCCTCCCACATGCAAGACAGGCCAATTGACCACTCCAAATTGAAAACTGCCAAATTGAGTGTGTGTGTGAATGGTTGTTTGTCTGTGTGCCCTGCGATTGGCTGGCCACTAGTTCAGGGTGTCTTCCGCCTACTGCCCGAAGTCAGCTGGGATAGGCTCTAGCACGCCTGCTGTACCGCTGTACAAGGTACCACTGTCTAATAGCGCCTCTGATTTTTGCATATTGGAACCGTTGTTTTAAGCAAAATTGCCACATCTGTACCCAGGTCACCCTAATGCTGCTCGACCAGAACAACAGGGAGCACATAATCGATGCTTTCCGGCCTGACATCTCATCCTCATCCTTCCAGAGGCCTGTGAGTGATATGAACATTGCCAGTGGCTGCCCGCTCTTCTGTCCGCTCTCCAAGCTGGAATCTAAAAACACTTATATTCGCGATGACACCATCTTCATCAAGGCCATTGTAGACCTCACTGGGCTCTAGGTTTAAAACAGGCATTTGCATTACCTCTAAATGACATTTTTCTTTAGGGTCTGTTGAGTTTCGTTGTCATCTGGCAAGATACAGTATAAGAGTATTTCTCATAGTGTGCCAATCAAAGACAGTGTTTTAAAAACATTAGCACAAATATGATTTACCACTTGCTGAGTCTACTTAATCAGTACCGTATTTTCGCGACCATAGGGCGCACCATTATAAAAGGCGCAGTCTCAGTTACGGGTGCTATTTCTGTATTTAACGTATACATAAGGTGCACCGTATTATTGGGCGCAGGCATGGTAAAACATACGCTAGCTTAAAACAGACGGTAGCATGCATTCACATTGTTTTAAAAAGGCAGAAGGAACAAAGCTGAGTTCAGTTGTACTTTATTTAAGTATTTAGCTGAGTTTGATTGTACTTCATTGAAGTATTTAGCAATGTTTTTTGATCCATCAAAGTCTTCATCTTCTGTGCCTAAAATGAACAGCTCAGCAAGTTCTCCAAATACGCCAGGTTCTCTCTCCTCATTTTCAGAGTCAGTTTCGTTGCCGTGCGGCTCCTCAGAAATGATTTTGCGAAAGCCCGAACAACAGTGCGAGGAGACATGTTCGCCCAAGCATCCACGGTCCATTCACATATTGTGATGTAACTCACTCGACGCTGCCTCACAGTTTTTGTAAAGCTGTGTTAGCCATCGCTCCCATGACGCTCGCAACTTCACTTTGAACGACTTTATTACACCGATGTCCAATGATTGGAGTTCCTTCGTCAAACCTCGCGGAATGATAGCAAGCTCCAAGTTCGTTTGCTGAACTTGGTTTTTCACAGCGGCTGTGAGACGGGCGCGCATGGAGTCACAGATCAACAAGGACGGTGACGCGTGGAAAAAAAACATCCGGTCTCTTTACGTACACCTCACTTAGCCAATCTCATTTTCTCCCCGTCCATCCAGCCCTTTTGATTTGCCTTATTGATGACTCCAGGTGGAAACTTTTCTTTAGGCAGCGCCTTCCTCTTGAAAAGGTGTCAGTTTCTGACCATGAGCATGGCAAGTTAGCGCTACAGTAAAAGCTGACTTCTCGACAGTGTGGTTCACCGGAATGTCGAAAGTAAGCGGTACCTCATCCATGTTAGTGATATTGTTGGACTGCATGTGTTTTATTCGAGCGGAAGATGGCCAGCTCGTTTTGGAACATAAGGCGTCCATTTTGGAGAAAATGTAAGACTTTTAGGTGCGCCTTATGGTCGGGAAAATACGATAACTGGTAATTTTTTAATTGACAAATATAAATTAGCTAGTTAATTAAATGAATACAGTGAAATGACATTGGGCCTGCTTCTTGTAGCATCATTGAAGCTCATAATGTTATTAAGATTCAGCAAAGTCAGACCAAGATTCACTCACTACAGCTCACATTAACAACTGTTTGTTTCCTCCAGCAGATGTGCTGTACATAATTCTCTACCATAGGATGCAATGACTTTTGATGCATTGAAGACCAAAACAGATACCAACACATGTGCTGTTCATTTTTGCCCTCACTCTCACAAAAGAATTGCAATGTAGCTGCATTAATTTAGTTTATTTGCATTTAGGAGTAGTATTATGTTACCAGTCATCATTTTCAACACTTGATTGCAGTGATCACTTTGTGGTTGTGGATTTTACTTGAATTCCATGAATTCTGAGTGCAGTACTTTAGTCATGAATGTTGTGTAGTTTGCGTGGGCGTTTGTGTGTGTCAGAAAACGAGTGTTTAGTTTTATTTATTCTTGATTTTAGTAACAATAGTAATCAAGCTGAATTGCCAAATTCCACCAGATTAATTCATTTTGACAGTTCATATCGCCATATTTTGCCATTTATGTACAATGACCATTTTACTAATACAGTAACTAACTATATGTACTAACAACTATTGTTATAACCTGAGGTTATTGTATATTCGAAATGTACACATTAAGGTAATTTGGGACTTCTAGGGATCTTATGTCTTTTACATCTACTACAATAATATTTTAGTGTTTCAGTATGATCAATCTCAATGAAGGACTAGGAACTCAATGATTGATTGACATTAACATCTTACATGTTGCATCATTAAAAGTCTGTATGTACATAAATGGTCATTGACAAACAGTTCTTGTAATTTTTCTTTACCATTTTAAAGTAAAACAAAAACTCCCAAATAATTAAAGAAGTTGGAGCCCAACTCTCATTCAAAGTCAGCCGATATAGACTCAGTTGTCAGTTGAATAAAATAATGGCAGTGAAAGAAATCCCGTTCGTCTCTGTGGTGATTATATGGAAAACTTTGTATTTGGACTGCACCATTAATAATCTTTACAAAGAGATACTGTATATGAACACGTATTCAAATGTAAACACATGCTATACATCTGCAGTTATTGGTGTGCTCAAAAACACAGTAGCTCCCAAAGCAGTCAATGTGGAGCCAGTTCACTATGTCTCGTACCTTTATGAATGATGTTTCAGTGTGTTGACTGAAAAGGAGTTTGTCAGTTTAAATGAATGCTTGCTGCAGTGTTGGTGTCTGAATAGCTATCAGATATGAAGTTATTAAATGTTCTTTCATTCACCATTGTTTGTTTTTACTTGCTTCCTATGTTTGTATAATAGTGTGATCGCTCGCTATGCGTGAGGAAGGCCTTTATTAAACATTAGACAGTCATAATTACTTTTTAAAAATGATTATTTAGATACTGCAATTGACAGGCAACCAATCCAGGGTTCACCTCACCTCTCTCCCAAAGTCAGTCGCAGAAGGTTCCACCTTACTCATGACCCCAGAAAAGGATGGATGAATGGAGATATGGAGTAAATCTGACGAGGTTTATTTGAGAGCAATCGAATTAAAATGTCAAGTTTGTGTTAGTATTGATGCTTTGAAAATAATCATGATATCATCCTGTCCACATGAATGTTATACTAATTTGGTTTGTTTGTGCTTGCATTTGTGTTTTGATATGAGACGGGCCTTTTTTTTTCCATCTAACCCTGAGTCTTGTGGCTCCTGTCATCGTTGACCATATTTTGTCAATATTTAAATATAATTGGCAGTTGTGCAACATTACTTGGCAAGTAAGAACAGTTTTTGAATCATTTTCTTGTTTACATTTCCAGATGTATGAACTTTTTGCTCCTGCACAAAGATGTGGAGGCTTGAACTGTAAAAGTGATCTGAAGCTGTTCAAAGTGACAAAAATGATCTAACTGAAGTAATTGTTTTTTTTAATTTGTTGTTTTAAACTTCAATGATCTACTATTTGCATTAAAAGTGCCTGTTTAATTGTGTTTTCTGTTCCACAAACTCACTGAATTGTGAATGTGCTTTTATAACAAATCGATTTTGAACAGGTTTTTGTGGATTTTCAATTGTCATTCTTTTACATTATTCTTTGCTGAAGTGGCAAATATTGTTTCAACTACAAAATTGAAACATGAATGTAATAAACAATTTCAAGTGAGCTATTGTCATCTCTATATACGTATGCTTTTAAAACTCAAATGGCATTCAATACCTACACACAAGATATTTTAGGTTGGACGGAGGGGGTGCGCAAAAACAGGTCTTCAACCCAAAGACACAATTTTTAACCACTCGGCCACAACAAAATGAGATGTAGGGTTTATTGCTGTCAGGGCCTGCACTGATACCAAGATACAATTTAGTCACAGAGCAAATCTCTAAATATTATCCCATTGTTATGATTCAACACTGTCGGGAGACCCCAATGGATTTCAAGTCCATTGCCTAAACCATTCAGTGGCTATGCGGCAGACTGTAAAGTATTTTCCGGATCCAAACATTACATTAATGTTAGTGCTTACTGACACCAAGTGGCCTGACATACTAGAACAAAGTTCAGGAAAACCTTTCTGTTAGTACAGTGGTTCTTAACCTTGTTGGAGGTACCGAAGCCCGCTACTTTCATATGGGCATTCACCGAACCCTTTTATAGTGAAAAAAATATATATACACTACCGTTCAAAAGTTTGGGGTCACAAAATCGTTTGGGTGACCCCAAACTTTTGAACGGTAGTGTATATATTTATTTAGATAATTATTTATAGATTATATATATAATCTTCTGTGTAAAAAATCTTATAATATATATGTATACTTATATTCATAGATTTTTTATAATCTTATACAAATATAAGATATAATTTATATTTAATTCATAATATTTTATTCTAATAATATTTACACTACCGTTCAAAAGTTTGGGGTCACCCAAACAATTTTGTGACCCCAAACTTTTGAACGGTAGTGTATATTTTCAAATTCAAGACATAGATGTTTTTTACTGATGTACAAGATGAGCCATGCATGAACATCACCTTGTTCAAAGAACAAAACCAACACAACACAGAACTCACAACACATTACATACCTGTGTGAATTCTGCTTTTGCCTTTTTGAAACCAGTTCAGATATGCATCATCACAGATTTACACGATAAATCAGGTGTGTTCGGACCTCCGCAGTGGAGGCTCTGCCGAACCCCTGAGACGGACTCACCGAACCCCTCGGGTTCGATCGACCCAGTTAAGAACCACTGTGTTAGAAGGATTCAGACCTTTGCAAGGAGACCACAAATGACTTCTTATAGTCCATCACATTAACCTTTCTGCCACAATAATGTCAATATTTTGCTCTTGTTGCTGACATGAGCATCAATGCAACAACTATATAATTGGAAAAAATACAGTCGGCAAGACTCAAACGGCATGGAGAACTTTGAATAGAAAATGTCATAACCATAGTTCATAATTTTATTTTTTGATAAAGGATATTGTTGACCCCACGTCAAAATTGAAAAACAGTATTTTTGCACGCATAATAAACAATAAGAAAAAATCTGTTTCGGAATCAGTTACATAGCATATCATTGTTTTAAAGATTTAAATCTATTCTAGTCTAATCTACAGTATTATATGTTCTGCTTGCTTTGGTGGCTTGCGGCACATTCACAGTACTACAATTAACATTTCACGGCCGGTGTCTGTCTGCGTTGTAACAGTACTTACTTTCTACACTAGGTGGCAGGATAAGAGAGGAGAAGAAGTAGGATATTTATCATCTCTCACTTTTCATGAATCACATTAATTCACAATCACATGGTAGTAGTAGTAGTAGTAGTAGTAATAGTAGTAGTAGTAGCTACTAGTAGTACGAATACTAGTAGTATGAGTAGTAGAAGTAGTAGTAGTAGTAGTAGTAGTCGTAGTAGTAGTATCAGTTTTATACAATTGTCCTAATTACAAATTTCTATAAGTCTCACACGTTTCCAAAACTCTTCACACAGTTTGCACAACATCTGCCTATGCGGCCAATATAATAGAAACAGTTCCTGTCTGTCTGTCTTCTCTGTCTGTCTGTCTGTCTGTCTGTCTGTCTGTCTGTCTGTCTGTCTGTCTGTCTGTCTGTCTGTCTGTCTGTCTGTCTGTCTGTCTGCCTATCTGTCTTTCGGTCTGTCTGTCTGTCTATCTGTCAATCAGTCAGTCTGTCTATGTTGACGTACATATTTCACATTTCAGGGTTGCTCCAGCCTGTGTGTACCTGGCTTTGCTTGTGGGTGTAAAAATGACACCGCTGACTCTACCGGAGAAAGAGACCAGCGTTCAAAGTGCACAGCTGCATGCCTTTTCTGACCTACTTCAGCCCATGGGAGAATACCGTCTTTTTCCATGTATAATGCGCAAAATTTAACTAATTTATTGTCCTAAAATCTGGGGTGCGCATTATACATGGGTACATATATATATATTTTTTTTTTTGAAGAAAATCTCCCTCGAAATAAAACTTGAAATCACCTTTCTTCTTATTTGTTGTCAATCGCGCATCGCATTCAGCCATCCTGCCCAACACACTCAGTCAGTAAAATTCATAATTGACGACACATCGTTTGATGCGATGGTGCAATCCTTGATGGTGTGTTATTGTCAAATATTGTTTGTTTTTTAATCTCCATCGCAAACCGGATATCATACGGAGGCCGCCATTACAGAGGCGCAGAACGGATGCGCAAGACACGTCAGCTATATAAAGAGCGAGAGTTCAGTTCTCTACCTAAATGCGTATTACAGGTAATATTTTATTTCACAACATTTTGCCTTGTTCCTTTCTTCTCTGCTGTTCACTTCAAACACGCTCCATACGAACACAATGCTCTCGTATCAGACGCTTGCTCGATCACCTGCTCGTTTGCTGTCACAATGTACCCTACACAAATCCGAATCATTTCTTCGCTATCGAGTTTGCTAGCGCACGCGCAGTGATACTGACCGGCAGAATAACATCCGGTTGTTCCCAAAGATGATCTTTTTTCTGAAATAATTTTACGTTTACGGACTTAAGTTGGAGTCAAAATTTGGGTGCTTATTATACATGGGTACAGGCTTTTTTCCAGCATCGACATGCCATTTTTAGGGTGCGTATTATACATGGGGGCGTATTATACATGGAAAATTACGGTATGTTCTAAAGTTCTGTGCAAAAACTGAATTTGAATTTCCATTGAATGTTAAAACTATTTTATTATAATGTCCCGGTGTTTTTTCTTCATATATATATATATATATATATATATGTTATATATATATAGTATATATATAATATATATATAATATTTATTTATTTTCTTATTTTATACATATTTTATATATATATATATATATATATATATAGTTTTTTATTTTAATTTTGGGTTATTTCTTTCATTGTTTTTTATCCAATTTTTTTAGCCAAATGTATTGCTTTACTTTTTATACAAAGTCCATGCACCTCTCCTTCAGTCTTCCTTTTCTTTGAGCTGCAAAAGTTCAAAAGTTCTTCCTATTCCAAATGAATTAATTATTTTTCCACTGACAAGATTGTACCTGGGACAGTGAGTCCAACCCGGAGTAATTCTGTCACCTCCTGAATACTACATCAAATCCTTCTCTGCCAAAAAGGTGAAAATCGGGCTAGCTGGTTAACATTTATTACCCGCTGTTTGTGAGTGGTACTGTAGGATCAGCCTCTAGTCCTAGAGTGTCAAAACAATTACAGAATCGATCATTCGTCATCAATGGGTTCATAACCTAGTTGATTATTGATACATTTTACTTTTAACGCTCGTCAGTCGTTGCATGAAATTTTTAACGTATTTCATCGCTCTTAGTATTTCTTATGCCTCCCTTTTTCTATATGTGACAAATTTCTGTACTGAAAAGTAAATTGTCATAGTAAAAATTGTAGTAAAAATATCCTTTAAAACAAAGTTTTATTGTGATACAGTTTACAGAGAAACACCTGTTGTTCACCCAGTTATAAACAAACAATAAGAACAAAACAAACTTACACAGGCAATTTTTGATGGTCAGTGGTTTAGTATCCTGCCATTGCGGGAAATGGGGGGCTTGAACATATTTGCCAGTTTTTTAGTTAACTCATTCAAACATTTTCAACAACATAGTACTTGATGGGCTTGATAGTTTTGTACATTTAGAGCATCAAAATCTTTTGTCACAACACAACAAATCTTTTTTTGACATATATCTATTGTATTCGCATTACTCAGAGTATGAAAAAAATATATACTCAATAATAGGTCCTGCCTTGGTTTCATCAAACACGTGAATATAAATGAGTGTTTTAAAGGGGACATATTATGGAAATTTTTAATAGGTTGTATACTAATAGAGTAGAGTCATAGAGTGCCTCAAGTGTAAAATTAAGCAAGTCAACCTTTTGAGCTACTCATTTCTGAAAATGTGTCTGTGAAGAACTGACCTGACTTTTCCATAACT
Source organism: Syngnathus acus (assembly GCF_901709675.1). Taxonomy (NCBI): domain Eukaryota; kingdom Metazoa; phylum Chordata; class Actinopteri; order Syngnathiformes; family Syngnathidae; genus Syngnathus; species Syngnathus acus. The sequence continues at coordinate 15,652,119 of NC_051094.1, read as the reverse complement.
GTGACCACGTGTGTGACTACCACGACCTCCTTAACGGGTTTCTTCACCCATGACTTGGCAGCTAGGCGGGGCAAAGAGCTCCAGTTTTCAAAAATATTTGAGTCTGGCAAAATCTCTGCTGCATGCACCACATACACAGATCCACTGCAATAATTGTAATTTTTTTTAAGCTTGGTATTAAAGTGCTGCCTCTAGTTTTGAAAATGTTTGACTTCAATGTCTGCTTTCTCTACTCTTCTGCTCATCTTTCTCTTCAGCCTCCGAATCGTTTAAAAACAAGTCGCCTCTCCCAAAAGCACACCTGAGCTTTGTCCCTCGTTGTCATGAAAAAGTACTCCCATTGGCTTCAAAGTACAAGGGTTGGATGGTGAATGGCTCGTATGCAGAAGACTGGACTGTCCACCCCGTCCACCCCGAGAAAAATCAACTAAATAATTTGAAGCTGGCCGGTTCGGCTGGAGCTGGGTTAGGCGACACCCAAACTGATAACGGCTGTCTGGATTTCTCGTCAACCAATCGGGATGAGGGAACTGCGGTGGATTACCACTCTCGAAGACACTGCCAGGACAATTGAGGGCACCTTCCTGCAGCTCATCACTTTGAATATGGACATCCACTTTTTCTTTGGATTGTTTTACAGTATGTGTTCTATGTGCCCTGGCTGCATCTATTGCAGCTTGGTCATCCTCGAAGGGGGATCCTCCCATCTGTGGTCTCTTCTCAAGGTTTCTCATTTTCCCCAGTATTTTTTTTTTTTAGTTTTTCCTTGCCCTCGTGGGAGTTTAAGATCAGGGGATGTTGAGAATAATTGTCAATTTTTGTACATGTGAAGCCCTTTGAGACTTGTCTGTGATTTAGGGCTATATAAATAAACTTGACTTGACTTAACTTGAAGTAGAGCTTTGTAAATATTACGTTCATGTGTTTGACAAAGAGTACTCGGAATCTCTTATGAAATTGCCTGGAACTGTTTTGAATTGTGAAAATTGCATAATATGTCTCCTTTAATGCAGATTACAGTGGCTAATGACTCGGGGGGTGGGGCAAAAATGAATGGAAAACATTGCATCCCATAGTTTTTTCTCTTCTCGCATCGAAACCTATCCTATCATCGATTAGCTTGTGTACAAGGGTGTGAGGAAACCAGGGGAGGATAAAGTGGCACAGAGACAACGAGTTCAGTCACACAAAGACCAACAAATGACAATTTACGTGGAGGGTGCGGAAGAGGGGATGATGAAGGTGCGGGGAAGGGGGTTAGTGTCTTCGAGTTGACTTGTGCTATCTCTATTCCAATTTTATAAACATCACTGTGCTTTGCCTGCCTTAACAACTACTAAGAAATTGGCTTACGAGATGGGTAAATTCATGACTGTACATAACAGAATGCCCAAGCTGCACACATGCCTCGCGACAAATGCTGCAAACACGAGAGATTTGGATAATCAGGTCTTGTACAATGTTCTGTTCTCTTTGGTGTGTGACTCAGAATCCATTCAGGTTTCACTTAAGTCCAGTTTGCAACATGCATATGCATTTTGGCACAGGCAGCATGGGGTATAGGGAGCCTGTGAGAGAACAGTAAGGTTTGTTGATGTGCATGGAAGCAACAAGGGCCTCGGCAGTGGCTTTGGTTGTTGCATAGCGGGGCGGTAGAAGATTAGGTCTGGATTGACATGTTTTGTAGGGAGTCCAAAAAGAATTGTAGCAATGTTGTTGTTGCTGATGTAGTAGGTGATGCGCTTATGAGCGTTTCCTCCGTCCCTCCAGATTTCTGAAGTTGGATGGCCTAATTTTCATCTCTGCAAACTCAATGGAGTGCTCGTGGCCCTTCCAGTGGAACCAGTTGACGCCCTGAGGAGGAGCAAGTACAATTCATTTAAAAAGACTGCAGGTATAGATCTGACCACATTTTAGTGGGACACTTTGGATAAAGCAAAGTAATGATAAAAATATTGTGATGTGTTAGTCAATTGAGCTGTGTCCAGATATTGCAGCTGGTAAAAAGAGTTGATGACCAAGGTGTTTTATACTGTATCTGCGATTACCCTTCACATTTCTCCCAAGAGCGTAGGATATCAATCGTACCTTGCTGTGACTGTTATCACCATATCTTCCCATGAGATTGACACGGTGGCAGTTTTTATACCAGAAAGCGCCCTTGTATGAAAGAGCACAGTTGGTAACCGCAATGTCATTGTCATGGTCATAAGTGGAGAAAGGACGACCGTGGTGGTAGGTCATTGAATCACCTTCAAAAACAAACAACAGGGTCAACTACGGTTTTATTACATTCTTACTTTTTTGGAAGAGTGTATCCAAAATATTGAAATACTTTGGCTGTCTTTATCATCTGATTCATCTTTACCTGCCGTTCCACTGTATCCTCCAACATGAACTTTGAAACGAGTCCGAGGTTCAGAGACAGAGAACTTGTCATAATGAGCGTAGGCTGTTTCTCCTTTGTCCCTAAGGTCCACCCGCAGCTCATACTGACCGCCAGCTGTAATCTTATGAAGGTTGGCCAGACCTGAGGGGCAAAACAGTGTTGAAATTGCACATTGAAGCATAGTTGAACACACATTTGAGGTTTGACATGCACGGTGTAGTGTATTTTTTTTATCACCTAAGAGACAAAACTCATCTACTGTATTCTGCCAACTACTCTTGGTCAGCCAATTGAATGGAAGGCTATCACTTACCGATAATTAAAGTAAAAATATCATCAGAATCTCTTTTTTCTTTTTTTTTTTTAACAGTTGTAGACATGGCTATAATAAAGAGATAAATGCACTAAATTATAAGTGATGAAAAAAAGTAGCTCAATGGAATTCCATATAAAGAATCTTGGACAAAAATATTTTGTGTACTGTATTATCAACTAGAAAATACCCAGCCAGAATTCGTCATTTATGTCTCCAAAGCCAGCTGTGTAATTCTTCCAATTGCGGAAAAACTCCAGTCTGCCACTTTGGCGTTTGAGGAAAATCTGTAAAGGAAAAATATAACAGAAAGATTTGATTATGCAGGATTTATGTGATTTGATTTCTCATAAACACTTACATTCTTATTATCCACCTTCCTACAATAAGGCCTTGGTCTTTTATTCATCTTTTTAGAAATCGTGAAAAACTAAACCAAATACTGATAATACTGTATTAACAATGTTTTCAGGTTTTTGGTTGAAAGATATGTTTAATTAAGCAAGTAGCCAATTTGAGATAGATGGACAGACAGACAGATAGATAGATAGATAGATAGATAGATAGATAGATAGATAGATAGATAGATAGATAGATAGATAGATAGATAGATAGATAGATAGATAGATAGATAGATAGATAGATAGATAGATAGATAGATAGATAGATAGATAGATAGATACTACATAGAAACTTTATTGATCTTTGAAATTTTATTGAGGCGCCTGTAAAGAATTTTAAAATAAGAACATTTAGGGTCTCTCTCCAACATACGTATGTATGTTAAATATGTCAGTGACTCACAATCCATCCACCTCCGTCAGTGGTCATGTCACAGTAGACCTGAAGGGCCTGGCTCTCATCCCCAACCAGATAGATGGTGTACAGGCCAGACTGGGTGTCACCATTTAGCAAGGCCTGGGAACAGTCCCTTGGATATTTGTAGAGCACGCCAGCTAGAAACACAGACGCACGCACGCACACACACGCACACACACGCACACACACACTTAAGTTCTGGCTCCCCAATGATGCCAGTTAATAACTAAATGCTACCTGAGGATGTCACTTAACCAATCAAGTACTAATTGTAACAATAAAAAAATAATTATACAATTATACATGTCATAATTTATTGAGGCATCTAATCAGTTTAATTTTATATCAGAGATGAGAACGGAAATAGCCAAAATGAAGCAAGAATGCCGTAGAGAACAAGGGTCTAATTTTTGTCGTGACTTATGTCGTATTTATGGTGTACTGTAAAATATTACCCAAGTGGCAATTGACAAATTACCTATGGCACGTTGGTTGGAAATCACAGTGCTTATTTGGTAGCCCCATCTATTTATGGGGTGAATATTAAGGACTTATAGGATTGAACATACGGTCCATCAACTTGTATCTGATGTGTTTTTTTTTCGTCATCATACAGTGGTCATGCTTTTACTTACTGGTTGTGAAGACAGTGCTGATGACTCTGCTTCTCTTGGGCCCTGCTATGGCCTGCAGCCTGACTGAGTATTCTGTTGAGGCACTGAGTTGAACCATGTTGTAGGAAACTGCAGTCGGACTGAGAACCACCTCCTGAGATGAGGTCATAATATGTTATGTTACTGACTTCATTTATAATAATTAAAGAGCGAAATTACACAAGAAATATTGGCAATGTCGATCTTAAAAAGATCAGAATGCGTGAAGTACAATATCTATTTACCCGGAAGACACCATCAGAAGACTCAAAACTGAGGATGTACCCAGTAATGTCAGCACGTGGCGGCCTCCAAGTCAACATGCCTGACTCTGTCTGGATATTGGTTGCTGCCAGGTCCTGAGGGGCATCCACATCTTAACAGAAAAAGGGGTTAGTTAGCAGCTACAGATTGGATTGTTCATGTCTAATGCATCACAATTTGTCATTTGATCAACATTTGAATGAAGTCAATCTGCATTGAAATATTTGAATTCTTTTATGCTCAAACGTAAGCCCACCGGTGGTAAATTCTGTTGTAGTGACTGCGCTCTTGGCCAAATCCCTTATGGCATAGACCTTTACAGTATATCGCGTTGCTGGCACCAGGGTAGTCATTGCAAACTCCACCACATTTCCTGACACACGCTCCATCACTGGAGCCACTGGGGGAACACAAAATGTTAGGAATAAAAATCAAGCAGCTTGAGAGTGGTAGTGAATAGTTTCAATAGATGAAATGCTAGATTGAATTTTGAATTGTGTTTGAGATATAAAGTAGTACTGGCATCAAACCTTTGGTACTTTAACCACATCTTTTAGTTTCTCTGTTAATATAGCAAATAGATTGATGTCCACAGCTGGTTGTAGGTAATTAGCTTAGGTTTGAAGCAGTGTATGTAAATTCTTACCTGAGTCTGCACTATAGGTAATAACATAGCCATCAACTGTAGCAATGGCAGGCTGCCAGAGAAGTAGAGCTTCCGTGTCTGTGATATTGACTGCAGTCAGACCACGGGGTTTATCTAAAGCTGTAACACAAACAATAAAACATTAAGCTGGTGGGAAGGTTTGGAGGAATCAAGTGTGGAATCAAGTATATATTTTTTTATCTTGCATTAAATTTGATGGTGCATGTCTTCCTATTGAAGTCTCCGGCAACTGTGTGACAATAAACTGCATTTGTCAGTGTAACACAAATCTTACCAGTCGTGACACTGTCTGATCCAGGCTGACTCTCCCTTTGAGCCTTGACTGCAACAACAGTAACCTGGTAGGTGACACCAGGTATCAGGTTGGGTAGAACAGTCTGCGGGTTTGATCCGTCCACTGTCAGAGTCTTAGCATTCCCTGAGTGCCCAAACAGTTCAGTGTCAATCAAGAAATATCATTGACACTCTATAGAAAGTGTGATCATGAAAAATGCACATCACACCGTAAAAACAATGCAATTGAAGAGCTCATATTGAACATTTGAAATATGCAGCATGCATGCACCTACGCACACACACATACACACGTACGCACGCTCCATCCATCCATCCATCCATCCATCCATCCATCCATCCATCCATCCATCCATCCATCCATCCATCCATCCATCCATCCATCCATCCATCCATCCATCCATCCATCCATCCATCCATCCATCCATCCATCCATCCATCCATCATCTCAAGGTAACACTACACGTTAGTCACAAATGTTAGCTAATCCGTGCTAACACTGTATTCAATGCCCCACAATGTATCTGTAAAGTATATTTTGCATAATATACAAGTTCCTTCCGAGTCACATTTTATGTAGCTTAGAGTTAAAGTGCCAGCGGTTATAAAGATTTAGATATACGTAGGTCATGGGTTGGTTTTCTTGACAGAGATTGTCAAGTTGCCTTAATTCATGTTGTTCGAACATGATGAGACTGACCTCCATGAGCAGGCACATATGTAACCCTGTAGCTGTCTACGCGGGCTCTTGGAACTGCCCAGTGGACAGTAGCAGATGAGTCAGTGACATCAGAGAAGCGTATACCTTTGGGTGGTCCCAGATCTGGTAGAAATGACACAAGGGACACAAAAGAGACAAAACAGGAGGGAGTGAGTCAACATGATTTTTGTGTTCTCAGACTAGTCATAGTATGGAACAGGAACATAAGAGTGCATCAATGAGCATTTAATAATGCATGAAATCAAGCATTTTAGCATGAAAATACATTTGTTAAAGCAGAAAATACAGGGACTGTAGCTTTATCAGAGATTTGCTAGAAGGCACAGAAGAAAGGAGGGGAAAAGAGTGGGATTGTGAAGTGATGTAGACAAACAAAAGAAGACCAGCGCTGACAGACTACTTCCCAGTAACGGCCAGTAGTAATAGTATCTGGCGTGACAGACCTGAGGAGATTGCCCCCATTTCATCAAGAGACAAAACATCCACCACACAACCCAAGAGTAAAGCCTTACCCCCAGGGAGGAAAAGGGACACATTCATAGGCAACAGTTGTACAGTATAAGACAGAGACAGTAACCCCATCTCTATCCCACACAAAAAAAAAAAATCAAAGACATCACTGGTAGGACAACCAGACGAAAATAATATCACAATAGGATTGCAGAAAAGCTCAGTAAACGTCCTGAGTGGGAGCCAACGGATGTGTCTGAAAAATTTCAGATGAAACTTTAGACCCAGTTTGGAATATTTCATTTTTTATGCAGTTTTTCAGTTCACTTCAACCACTCAGGGTTACTGGTAGACACCAAGCCAGTGACACAAGGCCACACAAATACAACCGTGCCATAAAGATGCATGTTCTAAATCTACTTCTCAAAGGAAACATACGTAAGATTTTAGACTTTGCACCAAGTAGTCTGGACATTGTTTGGTTAGTAAACACATTAAAAAAGACAATATCCTGGACCTTTCCATGCTTGTGAGAACATATATAAGAGGAAAAAAACATTGACAAAACAAATAAAACTGAATATCTCTTCCCAGATTTTCATTGAGAGCCATCCTTTCAAGCTGTACCTGTTCTCACCCCCTCGATTACAGACTTGGAGCGCCTTCCCAAAATTAGTCCAAAGATTTCAATTTTGTACTCTGTGTCCTCGTTGAGGTCCGTCACTTCTGTGCTTCTCTCTTCGCCACCCAACACCAGCTCTTGGGGTTGGTCAGGGCTCTCAGCCTGGCTCACCATTATGACAAAGGTGTCGAAGGTATCGTCATCTGCTGTCCACACCAATCTAAAGCTCTCAGGAGTGATGTCAGACAGTAGGAGAGCCTGGACCTGTGGTTCAGTCTCTGAGTGACAAGGGAAGGTCAGATTTGCTCTTCTGTTAAACTCGAGAATGCTTTTACGTAATAGGAACACCGTTATGAAATGAAATCGATCTGAAATGGAAATTCAGCAACATGAAGCCTGAGTTTTGAAATACTGTCTCTCTACAAAATTCAGTAGACCACAGATTTGACTAACTTCACACAAAAGTCCCTAATCCTGTATATTAGGTCGAAACACAACAAAAGTAATATTTTGAATGCTACTCAAATTCATTATTTGGTACCTGCTAGGCTAACACACCTTTAAAACTGCTGGGTTAAAAGACTGGACCAACCCAGGAAGTTGGTGCACTTTGATCAAACTTTGTGTTGTTTTGCAAAAAAAAAAAAGAATTCTGAGTGTTTTGGGCAAAATAAATTTGTTGAGTTGTTTGTAACCCAGTATTTTTAAGGGCGTACTTCATAAATTCTTTATCTGGATATGTATTAAAAACCTTTGTGTAAGTGCAAAAAGATCATCATCAAAACCTTAAATCTTGCAATTAAAAAGTTGTTTTCCACCTCAACCTATTGATTTTTTTGACTGACAAGTTTGCAAACAAAATGAATTTGAAGTGTTAGTTTAAGAAAAAGAAACAGAAAAGAAATGTATCCCATCTGTAATTTTAGAGAAGTCATAACTGGGTTAAAAGCCATGTTTTGTTCAATTTAACTTGGTCCGGATGCTTGGGAATCGAATCCATTCTGCTTAACGCTGAGTTTAAAACTTGGGACAGCACATCTTAGAAACTCCTCCAGGATAAGTCACAGTGTACTGAAAGCAAATGACCCAGATCCTAGTAAATGCAAAGTTGAAAGGAGTTTTGTCAAGCAATATGAAATGACTCCTTCTTGTGACTGGTTTCAAGTTCGTCCAAGCCATTTCGAATCTCCAAAATTTCATGACAGAATAGACAATGTTTGACAATAATATTTGTACGAGTGGAAAAGCTCATCCCACTACCTCTCATTTCACAAATGCGTGTATGGGTTGTTGAAAAGCTGTTTGACTGGCAGCCATTTTTAGCAGCCTATAGGAAGACAACAGTAAACCCACAAGCTAATTAGCCAGAGAAACGTCCGGTAGCATCTATGGATCCAAGGACACATGGATCAGACGGAGCTTTTAAAGCAGTCTGGAAAAGAAAAAGGCATTTTAAGGCTAAGAAAAACCTAGAATAAATCCTAGTGCCACTGCTCATTAAAACACCACCAAATGTGAGTGTTGTAAGGGTTCACCTCAAGCCCCTTTTCCTTACGAGGAAAGAAATGCGCAAGGCATTTGTTGTGAGAAGAAGCAGTGGAAATGAGAAACAGAACAGACAAATCAACAAGGAGCTGTCACTCCTCTCCACCGTACCACTTCTACTTCCACTGTGTCTTTCTGCACACCCCCACGTCTTGGGGGAACAGAATCGCCACTCACAAAAGCGAGCTTGTCATTTGGATGAGGTCATGGAGCATCGCCTGCGGCAACAAGTGTTCTGCAAGCAGAAACTATGTACCAGTTACACCTGACAACTTTACTGCTAGTTTGTGGTGACAGAAATCCAAAGAGATTCAAGGTAATTCGGCATGCTGTCCACATCTGTTTGTGGTAACATTGTTCATTTGTTACATAAAACTATTTGGCTAATCAAAGTTTCCGTGCTTAATGTTTTTCAGTTGGAGGACTTAATCTCCCTTGTAATGTCTTTCTCCACTTGACTAGTGTTGACTACTGTGCACGACATAATTAAGTTAGTCAGTGCCTGCATTCACTACTTGGAATGCTTAATGCTCTTGAAAAAAAATGGTTTGATCGACCATTAACATGGCGACAATAGACTGTGTTGAGTGTATGCCATATTCTGCGTGGCCTCAGAAGCCCCTGGCAAAGGCAAGGGCAATGGCAGCCTGAGAATGAAGCGCGGCCCAGTCTTTGGGGGACTTGGGATGCATACAGACGAGAAGTCTCATACAAAGCCTCGGGTTTTTTATTTAATTCCTGTCAGTTCTCCCATTTTTTTCCTCACTTGACCGATCAGTCTTTAAAATGTTAAATGATGCTTCATGCTGGAATGAGACTCATAAAACTGTGAATAAAGCGAGGATTGATTCAGTTTTACGACGTTGCCAATCGGCCTACAAGAATCTTATTGTTTGTCGGGGGTATTGTTATAGAGTAGTGTGTAATATTTGAAAATGTTCTCTTGATTGAACTTAAGTCAGGTTTTTTACATAGCCCTTATTCACAGAAACGTGAGCCACCACACATCACGCAGAGCTCAGAATCTGTCTGCCTCCACTTTGATCAAATACATCACGAATGCATTACATCACCTGCCTCAAAACTTAGACCTGCTTTTAGATAATCTAGAAATAATTGTACTTTCTACTACCAATTTGTTGGATGGATCACGGCATGTAAAAAAAAAACTCGTCTCCAATCCACTGGATTTCCCAGCATGTTGCAGCACGGTCTGACAAAATCCCAAACAGAGGAAATTGGGCCAAAATGCAAGCACGGAAATCAAAATGTGCCAGTTTTTACGCTCAAATGCACATGCACTGTCTATGAAAATAGGGCCTCAGTTGCTTTTCAGCATGCAGACTGACATCTTTAAGGTCGAGTTTGTGACCCATTTTAACACAAATGACATGGTTGTGTGTGTGTGTGTGTGGGGGGGGGGGGGGGGGGGGGGTTTAGCCCAATTTTCATAATTGTTCAAAATGGGAAAATATAAAAAAATAAACAAAAACTGCAATAAAGTTGGACATCTAATCTCCAATAAATAAAAGTGCAATGGAACACCAAACTTACAAACTACTATTCATGTAACTGGATTTTATGGCCAAGACAGACTTCTGTACACCGGAGGCCATTAAGTTATTTGTATTTAATTGTTGTACTACATATCACAATTCAACACAACATGTGCTCTCAAACGTTTACAAGTTTATTTTAAAAACTTATCTTGGCTGAAAAAAACAGGACTTTTGTGGCCAGGTTTGCTGATTAAATCGAATGTTCAATTAAAAAAAACAAATACCAACATGTTACATTCATTAGTCATGTTTTTGATTACTAAATTGGACTACATATTTTATATCCTCCAAGGAAGTAACAAAGTGTGTAGTATATACGTCTAACTTTTCTGGAATGGAGCATTAGTTCCGTAACTATGTCTGGGTGTTGTTGGTGAATTTGAGTTAGTCACACTGGCGTCTGGCATGAAGTCTGGCAGTGGGTGATGGGTTAGTCTGTGTTTCTTAATGTGCTTTTCCAACAATTTAAATGTTTGTGCTAACAAATGAAAGGGAACAAAACCTGCTTTTCCAGATTTCAATGCAGACTTTCAACCAAAGAATTTCAGTCACAGGGCAAATACCAATTATTTCACCTTTTATAAAATAAACATTCTACAAACTTAGGTCCAGGGTAATTTTGAGGCTGTAGTTTATAGTTTTTAAAAGGAAAGGAAAAGGAGAAAATAACCGTTTGTTTTTTAAAACCTCCACGGGAGAGAACTGAAGTCGGTGGTGAACAGAGCGGAATTCCACGAAGACAACAAGATAATCACTCTCATAGTGTGAAGCAGCAAGAGAGGACTCAAGCAAAGGAAAGAGTGAGGCCACAGCATTGACGGTGTTTATACCTGTGATGGTGTCTGCAAAGACAGGATCTAACAGCAGGCCCCTGTACACCCCGTACAGATTGGCCCTGTACCAGGTGATGGGAGTGAGGCCAGAGATGACAATGCTGCGAGCATCGGCGGGCACAGTGTGATTTTGCCACTCAGCGCCCGTCTCTGCATCAGTGATCTCGATCAGAAATGCTTCAAAGGCCCCTTCGTCTGCGGACCAGGACAGGAGGAAGCTGTCCCATGACACATCGCTGACACTGACATGTGTCACCATGGGCTTCTCGTCCGCTGGGTGATGAAAAACATATCAATATGGAGTTACAGGGTGATGACATAGAAAGAATGGAGAGTCCGCCATGTTTTTTTTAAATGATCTTGTGGACCCCCCCCCTCTCCCCGACCAGTTCTCTTCACACACACAACTGGGTGAACTCATTGTTCCCATTAACAACATCTATGTAGATTTTAGAAGCCGAAGCTATTAAGATTAGTCCATATGACATTTCCAGCTATGCCGCAGTCATGCAATAGCCAATAGGGGTCCAACTTCCAACTCACACAGAACAATATGGCTTTCAAGGTTCACCTGGCCGTGCTGACAGTTAGGGCTGCATCATAATGCCAATATTTTGATAGAATCCATCTGATATTGGTCTAAACGTTAGCATACAAACAAAGCATTCCAAAACGTTTATTATAATGCATGGGTTGAACATCCGAGCAAACATGAGTGGTGTTTTGTGAGACCGTAGGTGGTAGCAGCGAAAATGTTGACACTAATGGTGCTGTATTTCAGTCATTTCATTTTGCTGTCTCAAAGGAAAATGCTGCTTTCACTTGACTGAGGAAGACATATTCTGCAATTTTCACTACAAAAGAACAGACCTGAACAAAGCATCTCATTATTGATGCCTGCCTATAGCCATAACATCCATATTACCATATGAGAGAGAAGACTTTAAAATTGAAAGCAACAGTGAGACATGCAATGCAGCTTGTGTGCATTAATGACCACAATTGAGCCATTAACATTTGAAGGTGCAGTGTAGCCCTGCCAGAACGGTAGAAAGTACACTGTCCACTTCAAACAGAAGTGCGGAAGCCATGCGGAACAATGTGCAGCAGGCTGTAATACGAGACCCTTATGAGCACATTCAGAGAATAGATTAGAATGATATAGAGGGTGCAGAAAAACATTACAACTCGCAATGTCCTCAACACTGCCAAGTTTATGGAGAGCAGATGTCCTGAGAGACAGTGGCTATGTTTTTAGGACGCATTCATTTGGATTAAAAGCCTAATCAGAATAAAAATGCTTAATGACAAAAGTAACTAAATGAATAAATCTCTCTGACATCTCGGGCACTCCGGTTTCCTCCCACATCCCAAAAACATGCTTGGTAGGCCGATTGAGCACTCCAAACTGCCCTTAGGTGTGAGTGCGAGTGCGGATGGTTGTTCGCAATTGGCTGGCAATCGGTTCATGGTGTCCTCCGCTTACTGCCCGATGACTGCTGAGATAGACTCCAGCACGCCCGCGACCCCCGTGGGGACAAGCGGTATAGAAAATGGATGGATGGATATCAATGTCATTTGAGGAAGCGGGTGGGGCTGGCGCATTCGCTCTTGGCCTCTTGGCTTGCCTTTTTTTTTTTCCCTCGACCCCGACAGCATCTTATTAGGATCACCTTGTGATCAGAAAAGAAAGACTGATTTACAGCATTAGGCAAACAATCTAGCGACTCATTCAATAGCAAGTAGCCGGAGTGGTGGGTGGAATTAAACATTCCATTTTCTTAAGAAACTTTTCTCTCCTTGCATGTAGCCATGTTTGGCTACTATAGGTCAAACAGCTCAATAAATCTTGATGCCTATGGCGCATATATTGACCCCCCCCCCCCCCCCCCCCAAAGTAAATGTTTAAGTTTAATAACAAAAGAGGACCATAATCTTCAAATTTAGAAATACATTTGAAAACTAAAATTTCCAAAGTCTCAGAGAGCCACAGCTGAAGGATGAAAGAGCCGCATGCGGCACTGGAGCCATGGGTTGCAGACCTCATTTTCAAAACATGCAATGTAGGTAGATTATTAGGAGACATCATACCACAAAGACAAAGTGCAGGCCACCAATAAAGTCAACAAAGAAAAGGAACATGGCACGTCAGACAAAGGTCAACAAGGGACCTGCTGCGACAACGAGTGCATTAAAGTACTTGTGGAAAATCGTCAAGGGGAAATTGCACAAGGCATGCAACGGCACGTTGTGACAAATTTGGTGTGAGCCTTATGACGGTGGTCTGTTTCTCCATTTATCATTCAAGTATTATATTCACATAAAACATTTGCATCTGCCTCTCAGTAGATCCCTTCAAACACTATTAAATTAAATTCTTGTAATCGTCACTAAGGCAGTAAGTAGATCACTGAACCGTCCATCCAAACCTCTCCAATTCCTCCTGTAAAACGAGTCCAATCTACGTTCATGTCTGGAGACGATAAAGGCTCAGCTCAGATCAACGCAGGCTGTGGATTAGAAGGCTGCTGATTTCAGAGACAATGTTTTAACAGGAGTCCCAGCATGTGGCCTTTTATCTGACAGAGCCAGAGTTCATCGTGGTCAAATCGCACAAAACCAGAGGGGAGCAAGGCTCACGTCAACAATTACCACATGAATGAACATTATTCAATGGCCCTCCCCACACCACCACTGCCATCACCCTGCCCATTATAATTAAAGTGCAGTCCAGAAATACACAATGAGCCGTTATTTATAGATCTTTTTCTTTTCCCACGTATTTTGATTTTTGTCCACAGATGTTGAAACTTATTGCATAAGGTGATTTGACAATTGTGTGTAAGTGTGCCACAATTATTTTGTTTTGTTTTTAGGATGAGGGAAAATTAATACTACACAGTAATGGCAAATGTATTTCCACATACTATATATGAGCCCCAGTCGAAGAAATAGACGGTATTACTTCAGGCAAACAATTAATTCCAACAAATAACTTATTTTTGCATTATTATGAGAGTCATGTAAGAACAAGGGGTGGGACTAGATATTTTTTTTTACCTCTTCCTACTCCCTTTTGAACATGTAAACTGTGCTTAACGACTTAACCATTGATGTGCTTTCTCTTCTTGATATAATTTTGTAATTACAATAGATTTTGTTCTTCACCAACCAACCAAACAAACAAACAAACAATTCATTGAGGGGCAGCAATACTTACATGAACCAGTGGTATTTTTGAACCACTATTATTCTTTGAAAGTGTACGACCATTACTATAGGATGCTTGGCTGTACTTGTTTGCGCATGCAGTATTAGATAGTGTGGTCATCAGTGGTCTGCAAGTGACTCGGTTCCTGGTTAGGGGATGGTTAGAGAATGGGGAAAAAAAATCTATTTAAAGTTGCTGGAAAGTCTGGTAGCATAAGAAAAGCCATTGTTCGACTGTTTTTGGGTTGCATTGTTGTTGTTCCCTGCCCTTCTCTATCAGCAGCACCGTCTCCACAGAGACTGAAAAGGCGTGACAGAATATTGAATGAGATAGCCAAGAAAGTGGTAAAGCTCATTCAAAATGCAGATGCTGTTGTCACGGGACCATGTTGACAAAAGCAACCCTGTCACCATTATTGCAAAATGGGATAATCTATGTTACAGACCTTAAAATGTATTGCTGGAATCATGCATTTTTGTCACTTTGGTAAGATTTCAATGAAAAAGAAAAGTAACGCAAAAAAGTAACATGGTTAAAGAGATCAAGAAACCTTCAGATATGTAACCAAATTGAAAAGGTTTGGCAGTAGGTTATGTTCAATTGATAATTGATCAATGTGTTGCTTAGTTACAATACTGGGTTTATGCATGGATCAAGGAGGAAGACAAAAAACGTTATACTCCACAAAGAAACAAACTAAGAAACAATCAATAAAACAAACTGGTGGGAAAGCAAACAAACAAACAAACAAACAAACAAACAAACAAACAAACAAACAAACAAACAGAAAGATAGACAAGTACAGACTCCACTTCTTATTTTTAAGAGTTGAGCCTTTCTTGGCTGAAGTCTGTGTCGACTGTTACTTCACTGATCAGGCCGCATCATAGTTTCTTTCGAAGGACCATTATGACTGTCAACGCCATATATGAGTCCAGTATAGGCTACACAACAAACTGATGGACAACAAGTATTGAAATAAGAGATGAATAAAAACTGTTCCAATATTTTAAAAAGATGAATGGTAATTGCAATACTAGCAATACTTCTATTTTTTAAAAGTGAAGACAAGTTGTAATTTTAATACTGACACGTGAAGTCGATGCACAATTTGTCTCCGCGGGCCACATAAAATGATGTGGCGAGCCGTATCTTGCCCCTGGGCCATGTGTTTGATACCAATGCCATATCACTTTCTCCAGTAAGGAGCTATGTTACATTATCCGTCAAAAAGACTGCTAATGATTCATATTCACCGACCTGTAGGTGCAGAGATGGTAGATGGTGCACTGGTCTTGCGGCCCCTCTCTGCAGTGATGCTGATGGTATAGAGCATGCCTGGTGTCAGGCCTCTCAAGGTGTGGGACTCAGAGCCTCCTGGGACCACTTCCTCTGCTCTTTGACCATCAGCGGAAACATAAACAAGTCGGTAGGAGTCCATCTTGGCCAGGGGGCGCCTCCATTCCAACATCATTGTTGTTTCTGTCACCTCTGCAACAGTTAGGTCCTTTGGTGCATCCAGAGCTGAAACATACAGGACACTAGTTCATAAATTGCGATTTGACGCCAGGGCCTTTTTGAGCTGATGCAAGGCGAGGGAGACAGTGGATTGTCACCCTCGTCATCAGTCAAAGGGGAGGTGTTTGGCCCTACAAAGCAAAATAAAATGAGGGTTAATGTAAGGAAACAATGTTATCCCCTTGTAGAAGTGATTTACAATAATCAATTAGTTCATCATGAGAAAGAGCAACCGGGTTTTCAATAATATTGTTTTTTTTCATCTGTTTTTGTTACAAATGGTTTAGTGACGTCCTACAAAAGAATGATTCTGTTAGCTTCTTCTCCCTCCCTTAGTCTTTTCACTAAATTATACCCAATGATGACAGTAACTGCATACACAGAGAATGGACGTTAATCTGCTAGCCTGACACAGGACAGAGTGTGCGAGACAATAAATGTCACCACTAAAGGGCCTAAATTTATTGCAAAGATTTGAACGGAATGTTGTTACTATTTGTGAACTGTGATAACTATTGAGACTTTTCTGTAATTAACATACAGTATATACATTTGATTTGATGGAATCCTGACAAACAAAATGGACGAATTAGCTAAAATGAACAAAACAAACTGAACTTCAGAAGATATCAAGACTCCCACAAGACTGGGAAAATATAACATTTTTGTTGCCAAAATGGACAAACATACTACTGTAGTGTAACTGCTGAATGATGGACATTACTGACAATTACAGTCATTGTTAAAGTTAACATTAATTGTCTTATAGTCGTAAGTGAAATCTTCATACCGGTCACAGCATTGGTGGTCGTGGGCAGACTCTCTCGTTCCCCTTTCACTGCTGTCACTCCCATTCCATACTCTGTGCCGGGTCTCAGACCTAGGTAACCATGCAAAATAAACAAAATCAACCAATTGATATGGTTGTTTGCCCAAATTCCTCTATCTTCCCTGAGCTGAATGGCTGGGAGTCTGTCTCGTCAAGTGGCCAGCTGTTTCTGCTAATGGCTTCGGTGGCCATGGCAAATACAAAAACACTTTCATGTGGCGTGATAGCACAATAGGTTGCAGCCAAATTGCATTTCATGGTAAGCTTGAGCTCCTTGTGGAACACGGCTGGTGTGTTTGCATTGATGGATCTATAGGGCCCTTGTCGTGCAGCAGAAACACTACTCCCAATGATACCGCTGGCTTTGGAAAGCCTTTGGTTTCCACAATTAAGCCCTCTCTAGGCCTGATCGCCTTTAATTCCTTTATTAACTCCCACAGAGGTCATCACACACAGAGTTCTGCAGCATGAAATTACACCTAATACCCAGGAAACTCATTATCAATAAAATCACGAGCGTGAAGGCAATTACAGATAATAACTGTGTGAAAGCACTACTGAGGTGTGTGGTGAAGAGGGGGACGTCTGCTGAATGGACACTATGCTTTATTTCCATGAGATGGGCCTCCCAAGGACAAAGAATTGTGCCAGACAAAGACACCATTTGACAAAGTTTTTCCCCTCTCTTATTGTGTCTAATCAACAAACTACGACAAAATAAAAAAAAATAAAAAACAAAGCTCAAAGCGCTGCTTTATAATGTCAACAGCATTGATAGATGAAAAACATGCCCATGTCTCTTGCTTGAGCAAAAGAGAAATAAGCAGCATAGTGATTCAATTTAAACAGTGAATGCCAAACCCCCTGGGTGGTTTTCTCATAAGGCAGCCTTATTGTAGACGGGCAAACATTTCGCAATCCAAAACAAAGGAAAGCTACTGCAGAAATCAGCTGGCAAAACATAACACTGTCCAATTATTAAGACAGACTGCACGTCCAAATAATAAGAGTAAACACTTCATACTGTCAAAACTTGCTTTTCACTTACAATGACGTAAGATGCAGACAGAGCAGTGACACAACTCAAAAATCATTGTTTGTGCAAGGAATAGAAAAACCTTGCATTCAGCGATGAAGCTAAAGTACCTTTCATTTGGACACACATTAACTGGTCCAAGGTCATAAAATATATTGAGTACTTTTGATATATAAAATGGAGAGGGTAAATGAACGGATAAAAACAGGAAGCGTGCCTTCTGTACCCATTTGCAGCAATAATCATAAACGTCATTCAACATTTCTATCTCTGTTGTGAACTTCATACTCTTTGTGCTTAACTGATCTTAGAGACAAACCATGGATACCAATGTTATCATGCATCTTGAAACGGAATTTCAATATTTCTCTTTTCATCGCAAACGGCTATTTGAGATGCTGGGCAGACTGCCCAACTTGCAAATGTGCAATATATCTTTCTACTGGATGGTACAATTATTAGTTACTGGGTGGACTGTGGAGGTACAAGGAGTGTGCATACCAATTATCTTAGCCTGTGTTGTGTCTTGGAGTCCGGCAGGAAAGAGTAGCTCTCTGTGCTCGCCTCCAGACAGAGGCCCGTACTTAATGCGGTAGTTGTCCACCTGAGCGTGGCTGTTTTTCCACTCAAGAGTGATGCTTTCATCAGTCAGCTCCAGCTTCTGAAGCTCCCTGGGGGCATCCAAGTCTAACACACACAGAGAAGTTGATTTCATACTGATGCTAAGTTCTGACAAGTTGTTTCCATTAGACTGAGAGCGACCCACCACAGGAAATGCGTATTCATCATTATTCTAAACTTGGTGGGATATGTGGCCCTTTGAAAACTAAACATTATTAATTACACCGCAGTAGGACTTCTTTCCTCATAAACCTGTAGAATGTGTGGTCCTTCACATACCCCTCTCTCTTTCTACCTCATCTAGGTGATACAATAATATACCGTATAGATTCCATACCTGTTTGTGGAGAATAGGTAGTAGTGTGTAGCTTTTTATTCAGGTAATGCAGATTTAGATTGTTAGAGTGTTTCTCAACAGCTGTCACCTAAGACCCCGGATTTTCCTTTTGTTGCGTAGTTGTGTTTTTAGATGTTTGAAACAAGAAAGAACATATTTTGTTCAAAATAGCCTCTGCTAACACAGGTATTAACCTGGCAAGAGCCAGACTGATGAATTGTGAATCGCTGAAAGGATTCTTTACAGTGTTAATCTGGGATCGCTCCACTGTGATCTGCTGGGAAAAGGAGGGACAATTGAGTACAATACTTATAAGTCGAGTGAGCGATGTGGCAATTTATGCAGCCAACCAATTTTTTATTTTGACCTCTCACGGCAATGGAAATCCTCATCAAGAAGTAAAAGAAGCACAAACCTCTTTTCCAGTTAAAAATGCAAAAAGTGCCTCTCGCTGCTCTTCACGCAAAAGGAATTTGTAAGCGCTAAGTCTTCGAGAACAGAATTAAATGCAGTGTCCATGCATTTGTGCGCCGATGGCCATAGCGCCTCTTATTTTCCACGCAGCCACATACCCTGCCCCCAAACAAATTATTGCTTTGTGGTCAGTCTGTACTACCAGTGGCTCGGTTTGGAGAAAATTACGAGCTGGATTTACAAGATGTTTTTGTGAACTCACAAATACCACGAGAATTCAGCTAGCAGGTAAGGTAACACATGTCGAGCCTTTGCTAACACATGTATTGTTTATTACACCTTCAAAATGAGTATGACCTACCAACAAAAGAACATTGCTCACTGTAACATCCGCTAGCCAGCTAGCCTGAGCTGCCCTGTCTTTGTTTATAAACTAGTGGCTAAAACAGGGGTGGGCAAACTACGGCCCGCGGGCCACATCCGGCCCACGGGACCGTTTAATCCGGCCCGCCAACCCTGAATTAATTGTATTATTAAACTTTTTCTTTGTCATTTTGCCTGCAATGACTGCGTTTCCCCAGTAGATGGGGAACCGCTCGCCTGCGCATTTACTACCGGAAGCCGTGTCAGAAAGCTCGGTGCACACTCACAAGTGCGTGTACGTACGTACTCAGTAGTACGGACATGGCGCACTCGCGCTCTATTTGTATCAGTCCCGAATTTAGAGCGTGGGCTGTGACGACAGCATTCTTGTAATTCGCTCGCTGAGCTTTCAGATACAGTTTTACGCTAAAGCCACCCACAAACCTTCCCCTGGAATCCTTCCATTAAAACGAGTGGCCCGAAGAAAAGAAGTGAGTGCCGAATGTTAAAAGAGTGGCCAATTTGGCTCGATGTACGCGACGTGACGTTCAGCCACATCAACCCGTCACAGATCGAGGTAAACGGATCTCTCCTAAGAATTGCCACAACAAATTTTACTCCAGACTATGATGCACTAGCAAAAAAGGGAGACCAACAACACTGTTCCCACTGAAAATGAAGGGGAGGCTCTCAAGTTTGTTGTAAAAAAATGCATTTTGAATATGATTTGTACACATAGCAGGGATTGAAACTAGCGACCATTCTCATTTTCAAACAATGCAGGATGCTCAAGGACATTGATGCACCACCTGTTTGCGACTAATCTTAACCTGTAAAGTTCTTAAGGCTTACTTTAAGGAAGTGTTTCCCGTTTCCTGACCTCTGTTACCAGGTGTTTGTGAGTTAAAACTCTGCTCTGATGTTCAGATACCCCTCACCGTGTTGCCGTTTTGATTACTTTATTTGGATGTATGCTTTCACCGATTCTTCAAGATGATATATTTGGTCAGAATGTTTGCTGTTTGATGTGATCTCATAAGATAAACATTTTTCATTAATCTGACCTGCAGGCACTGAAGTGATGGAGACTGTTATTCATAATAATAGTGTCGTATTTTATGAGAATCACTGATAGCAGTTTTTTAGTGATTTTTTTTTTTAATGCTGTTAATAAATGCATTTGTTTTCAAAAAACTTGTTTGGAATATCCATGCTTTACTACCTACTAAAGGCCAAAATCTTTTATGCAATGACCTTTACAGGTCACTTATATTACTTCACACAAACACTACGTCCATCTGCTCCTGGTTCGGCCCTCCGGTCCAAATTTAGAACCCAGTTCGGCCCGCGAGTCAAAAAGTTTGCCCACCCCTGGGCTAAAAGCAAGAAAGCTAGACTTCCTGTTGCTCACTTAATTATGTTCAACTTGGGAGCTGGGAACACCTCTGTACTGTAGCAGAAAAAAATCTAAATAATAATGTTTTACTAGTTGTCCACAACCCAACCAAAATGGATACACGACCCACTTGTGTGTTCCGACCCATCGGTTAAGAATTACTGGTTTAGAATACAGTGGAGGAAAGAAGATAAATTTCCACATCTGAAAAGGTTCTTACCGTGTGTATTTCTTACCTGTGAGGAATGAGTCATAAACAGGGACACTGGACCGTTCTCCACTCCGGGCTGTCAAAGACACCTCATACTGGGTGTCTGGGATGAGGCGCCCAAAGTGGTATTGGGTGTCTGTGGAGGAAAGCTCAACCACACTGTGATCAGCAGGGCTGGCGCCAGGCCCAAAGGAGATGCTGATCCCATCCACGTGGGCCACAGGTTGGACCCACGTCACCAGCGCTGTTGTGTCCGTCACATCCCGTATGTTCACCTGGCTCGGGGCGTCAATTCCTGGAGGAGTAAACCACACATAACTAAATGTTGTTGCCTTGTTTCAAAACACGGTGAGATTATGACACTTAAGAACCGAGTAATTAACTTTTCCATTTCCTAGGGGTATGCAGTTTTAATACAAAGCCACGTCAAGTGTAAAAACACAAAAACAACAAAAAAACATTGCACAGACCAGTGAAACAGACTCCATGGAAACGAGACTAGTTAAACTCTGTTAACAACACTTGTTTTTGTAATGTGCAAGATCACAAACTTGCAGTGGTGGACTCTAAGTAACAAAGTCATTTTTCTTGAGGAAGTACGACCAGTCCTATATACCCATACTGTCACCCCAAAGTCATCTGTTATATCTCCAGTAGAACTGCGACCCAAATGAGGTTAAGATGGCATATGGGAAAAGAATGGCTGATGTTTGTAACAATTTTACAATTTACTGGAGTGCATTTTGTTTTGGAAATTTTGTACTTTGACTCCACTACCTTAGAAAAGCAAACATATGTACCTTTGATTCTATAATATCACTAAAAATTACTAGTGACTGACGCATTGGAGGCTTAAAAAAACGCAGTTTCCATTTCTTGTGTTCAAGCAGTGTTGCTGTATCTGCCCCTTACACATCAGCTCCTCAGTTTGCTTGCAGGCAAAACCCAAGTCCGAGTGGAAAGGTGATGTGCAGCATCTGTGCGCTGCAAGTCAGGGACTTGGCAGGCATTGAAGACTAAGCTGCCTCTCCTCTTTCGTATCATCCGTGGCTATACCTGAACTGTATGAGCTCACAGCGCTAGAATGATTCATATCGTTTTAAATCTGTTTACCACCCATTTTTGTTCATGGCCTGCAAGGACTTACGGAATCAGGAAGACGTCATGGATTTCCTTTTTTTTTTTCCCCCAGTCGTTAAAACGCGCAGAATACCTGAGTCAAGCGCTTGCTAATGCATCTGGAAAGAACAGCTTAGTAAGTTTTAAGTGCTTTTTATTGTCTCTCGTGTATACAACTTGATACGTCGCACATCTGCTTGATGAATCCAGTTATATTTCTTAAAATGATAGTCAACCCCCAAATTGTCTTCACAATATGTTGTATGTGGCCCCCGTAATCTAAACGCAAGACTCTGATTCATGCTTTTTTCGTGGAATATGAATTGAACAGGCAAAATCCCCCTCTTTTTATCCATCTCCGGGATAGCCATTTTGCTACTTGCTGTCGACTGAAAATGACATCACAGTTGCCAGGTCTCAGGTCACAACCAGTCACGCCTCAGTTTCAGAAAACTGGTGATCTGTGATTAGTTGTGATTGATTTTGCCTGTTCAATACATATTCCACAAACAAAACGTTAATCAGACCACTGTGTTTCCACTAGCTGGGCTACACAGAACATTTTATTACAAAGAAAACTTTGGGGTTGGCTTCCCTTTTAAGGCATACTTACTGATTGCATAGTGACGTCACACTGTGCGCGAGCCCCGGCCACTCTCACATGTGGCAGTACGTCGCTTTCTCACAATAGTTGCGACAATTAAAGTAATAAAACTCAATATTATAGCTGACGGATCACATTATGTTGAACGAGTCCACCCTGCTCTCATGGCGCTTTGTGCATTCAGGTATGATGTATTTTATTATACTTTTTTTACATTTTTGAAGGAACCAGGTCTTCTCCACCTAAACCAGCTGTCATTTTTTTTTACACAGGAGCTAAACAAGTACAGGGAGCTACAGGTAATATGTCGAGGTAATAATTCATTTCTGATATAACTCAGGGTAGATAAGGAGATTTTGCATGTTTCAGTAAAAAGCACCTGCGCTAGACACATTTCTCAGACACAAATTAAATACTTCACTACTTATTGCGGGGTAACTTGCGCGGGTTAAAACTATTACTACCATTTAATTCTTTATTGCCATTTTGTGTGAGCAGTGACGAGAAAATTTATTGATATTATTTCATGGGTAAGAGCTCTCTCTCTCTCTCGCACGCATGCACGCACGCACACACGCACACTGATTTAAAAAACAATCAAAACACCTTTGTACAAGATTCTCGTGTGTCTTCAATTTGGTTCACAGCACACACCAATTGTCTCTTCCACTGGATAAGGATTCCTCCATACAGACCAGAGTATTGTGCATATTATTGCAATCTCAGAAATGCAAGCGCAGACACTCTTTTGTATTTATGAGGTCATTTAAACTTTGTGCAAATCAAAGCTCCGTGAAGGACACTTTTTCATAAAAGCTAGAAATGATGTGTCAAACCCAGGCAACTTGAGGAAAGACAACCTGTGATAATCTACATTTGAACTGAA
The DNA here is from genome assembly GCF_901709675.1 of Syngnathus acus. Classification (NCBI taxonomy): domain Eukaryota; kingdom Metazoa; phylum Chordata; class Actinopteri; order Syngnathiformes; family Syngnathidae; genus Syngnathus; species Syngnathus acus. The sequence continues at coordinate 15,628,445 of NC_051094.1, read as the reverse complement.
AACAAACTGTGTCTCATTGAGTGTTGCAAGACATTCAAGTCTTGAATGTGTAATCTGCGTGCAGAAAATGGCATTGGACCTTTTTGAATTCGTCTTTTAGTACTACTCCAGAGATATATTAGAAAATAAAATCAAAGCACACCTAGAAGTTAGATTTATTTTTGATCTGGTCAGTGCATATTGCTGTCAGAATCTTTAAAAAAGGCCTTATCATTAACCACTCTAATGAAGACACAGTTGTTTATACTTAGCCTCTAACCAATGGAATTATTGAACTAATCAGACATGCTTGACATGTCTTGCGCATGTCATGCATGTCAGTGTGAATCAATCAGATATACTGTATCAAGGATCCCACCGATTTTGCCTCCAAAGGAGACAGGTTACACCTTTTTTCCTCATGGTTTAACACGTTTAAAAGTTCCCAGCTGTCTTGTCTGTTACATGCTTTCGGCATTTTCCATTACACCAACGATCAATAATTATACACTCTTGTTTGAGTGTTGCTGAACTCAGCCTGTTTTATGGAGGCGGTCCTGTTTCAAGCCAATAAAGGCACTGCTTCCATTTGATTTAAAGTAATTTTGTTTGGAATACCAAACAAGACAATAATAAAGGTTTAAGATCAACAAAGTACTCCTCTTTATCAGGTTTTCCTCCTCTGTTAATAGATTTTTCCTGGATGAATCTCCTGTGACCTAAAATATATATTTACATTGAGAAAAACTAAAATATTGTGAATAAAATATTAAAACAAGAAAAATGATGTGCAATAGTAAACGCAAAACATTTAAGTAGACTGTTAAATATCCAGCCCATTGTGTATACTACTACTACTACTACTACTACTACTACTACTACTATTAATAATAATAATAGCTTGCAGCATGAATACATATGTATACTTACTTGTAACAACATTCTTTGAGGTAGGTGGTCCACGCTTCTTGTTCTTCACTACCTCCAGTTTGACTTCGTACTCCTGGCCAGGGCCCAAGCCAGACTGCTCAAAGGTCGTGTCTGGTCGGCCCAGGGAGCTCAGAATCTCCCCATCCTCCTCTTTCTGGGAGAACCAAATAAAACCACTGAGCAGTGCTTTTCAGTGTCTCAGTGTGTTGTCAAAGCATGGCCTGAAACATTGCTTAAATTACAATGTATTGCCTAACTAGGAAAACAATATAATAAATGTAGAAAAAAAACATTGCGGCCCTACCTTTCCTCACAAAAAGAAGCCTTACAACCCTCATAACATCATGACATTGTTTCATTGAATATATCCACACACTGTTTGTATTGATTGCTATTATGATTATGCCTCCATGATGCCTGTTTTCCACTGAGCAGAACTCATACAGGCACATACAGTTCAGAGAACCATTTTTCCACATCAGTCACTGATTGGAAATCCATCACAATCTAACTGCATGAAAGTCAGCATTGTGTAGCACTACACTTATGAGTGAGCGATGAGACATAGACCATCTTTTAATAGACTTTGAATTGGTTTTAGTGGCAGTGTTTTCAAATGTTTCTGAGCAATGGAGGCAAAACTTATTGAAAATGAAGATCATTTCAAAATTTTGCTTCTTTATACAATGGGTTGAACTACTGTAGTTTTATATTGTAAATAGTCATTGGCAGCATTACTCACAGTGTTTCTGAAGATGAGATTCCATCCATCAAAGGGGATGTCCAGGGGGTCCCACTGTACCTCCACAGACGTCTCACGCACTGCTTTGAACTTCAGGCCCTCTGGCTCGGGAAGGTCTGGGATGTTTAGAAAAAGTTAATTTACGATCTTTTTAATTGGCTTGAGACTGTTTTATAGCCACATATAAACTGGAACTCTCATACGTGTTGCCACCCTTGCGCTAACAGGAATGCTCCTCTGGTTGTTGAGAATAGCATAGACGCTGATCAGGTACTCAATGCCTGGTTCGAGCTCTCTAATCGTAGCCTTCTTCTGGTCACCGGGCACCCGCACATCCAGCTCCAGACCTCCGGGCGATGTGGGAACGTAGATGATGTAGTACTCTGTCACGCGCATCTCATTCTCCCAAGACAGATCCACCGTCTCAGGTGTGACCTCTTCCACAGTTAGGTCCTTTGGAGGTGAAACTGAGGAAAACAGAAAGTACATGCCACGCTTAAAATGAGAAGTCTAAAAAAACAAACTACATATTTTACACGAAACTTTGTGGAAGGTTTTGAATTGGACCAAGGAAAAACATTCTTTATCACAGAAACTCCCTGTAGCACGACAGCCGACAAGTGTATGGGCTGTTTGCAAGTCAATCACAGGGTTATAATGAATAGGGAAGGGAGTAGCAGCTTGTATATAAGTTTCAACACTCCCAATGGGCCTTGGGTGTGTTTTTATTTTTACCCTTTCTGTTGTATGGTAATTGTCAACCCCTTAGCAATAAAATGAGCATTATTGCTACGCATTTGGATGGGCACCAAATTGCATTTGATTGTTTTTTAATTTAACATGAATTATTATTTGTTTTTGGGTAACCCAAGGAATATTTTATTATTTCAATCATTACAGATTTTCATTCGTTCACAAGAATCATCATTGTAGTTTTTCCCCCAATCGCAAGAATGGCCAGTCAAGCAGTTAAGATAGTGTCCAATCTACGTTTATGCATGATTGCATTTATTATGTTTAAGGTTATAATACTATTCAGATCTCAAATGAGAGTGCATTGCAAGCAGTTTAGTAAGTACAGCAAAATCTGAAAGCCAAAGCAATGATCCAGCTATTATCCCTACCTGCAGAGCAGTCTTCACCAATGAAACCCTCATCGCAGAGGCACACTCCATTTTCACAGCGACCCTGGTTCTGGCAGTCCCCAGGGCAAGTTAGGAAGGAGCAGTCCAGCCCAGCGAAGCCTTCGTAGCATACGCAGATGCCGTCATTGCAATATCCTCGGTCCAGACAGTTTTTAGGACATGTCTTCTCACTGCAGTCCTCGCCAGTGAAACCTTTGTGACAAACACACTGACCGTTCACACAGTGGCCACGGCCCAGACAGTCATCAGGGCAGGTCAGTTCACCACATCCTTTCCCAGTGAAACCAGCAAAGCACACACACTTGCCATCCACACACTCCCCACGTCCCATGCAGTCTTTAGGACAGGTCTTGATGCTGCAGTCCTCGCCGGTGAACCCTTTATTGCATATGCACTGGCCGGTAACGCAGCGCCCATGATCTTGGCAGTTGTTAGGGCAGGACAGCTCACTACAGTCTTCGCCTTGGTATCCTTCATCACACAAACATTCCCCGTTTATGCACTGCCCTTTGTTGCTGCAGTTTTCAGGGCATGACAGAACGGAGCAATCATCCCCTTCAAATCCCGGGTCACAGATGCATTTGCCATTGAAGCAATGGCCTCGCTCATTGCAGTTCTGGGGACATGTAAGCTTGGAACAATCTTCTCCGCTGTAGCCGCTTTGACACACACACAGTCCGCTCACACACATGCCGCGGTTGTTACAGTGGCCAGGACAAGTGAGTTCGCCGCAGTCTTCTCCGGCAAAGCCGTCATCGCAGAAGCAAGTGCCATTGATGCAGCGTCCACGGTCGTAGCAGTCGTTTGGACAGATGAGCTCGGAGCAGTCAAAGCCTGTCCACGGCTCGTCGCAGACACACTCGTCATCAACACAACGCCCACGACCCAGACAATTGTTGAGGCAGTTTGTCTGGGAGCAGTCCTCCCCGATGAAGCCCTCCTCGCACAGGCAAGCCCCTTCAACACAATGCCCATAATCACCGCAATCCAGCAGGCATAGCTCAGTACTGCAGTCATCACCGCTGAAGCCTTCAAAGCATTCACATTTCCCGTCCACACAGCGGCCCTGGTCCTGGCAGTCATTAGGGCATTCAGGTTCTGTGCAGTTGGGGCCTTTCCATCCTGGCTCACATACACAGCTGCAGGTGTCAGCACTCCAGTTTCCATGGCCATTACAGTAAGGCTTTGTGGAGACTTCACCTAATAGATGAGAAAAGAAGAAGACATTTTTCAAGAACATTTTGAACACACTTCAGTAAGCTAACACGAGCATGTAGTATTAATCAGCATTGAATTTTCTGAAACCAGAAGCGGAATCACTGATTATAGTCACATTACTACATCTTACGGTTTTATTTTCATGATCTTCATTAGCAAACACCCTTTTGCATTGTCGCTCAATCAAACTAAGACAAGAGAAGCCAATTTCACTGTTTTCTAATTGTGGTGTCAAACAAGGTCAGTGTCTTCACATTAATTAATAGCCATCTATCCGTCAGTCTGTCCATCCATCCATCCATCCATCCATCCATCCATCCATCCATCCATCCATCCATCCATCCATCCATCCATCCATCCATCCATCCATCCATCCATCCATCCATCCATCCATCCATCCATATATTATATATCTATCCATTATTTGTAAAACATTCAAGGTAATTTGAGCTAATGTCAATGTAATGTAATATATTGCTGTGTGTATCAAACTGGTAGTCCTTCACACTAATCAGTACCCAAGAAGTAGCTCTCAATTCCAAAAAGGTTGGTGACTTGTGTTGTAGAGTGTATCAAAATCCCACTCCCTCAATGAAGTCAGTGCCATTCAGCATAGTGAGATTTTTATTTGAGTTGCAAATTTTGTGTTGCTTCAAAGCACACTCTGTACAATTTATGTATCACACTAAAACCTTGACAATCCTTTTTGTGTCAGTAGACAGCAGTGAAAAAGAATGGGAAGTAATTTGCATTTAAAAGTTTGCCACTGAGCTTTTGATTTTTACATCTACACTGAGCGTTGTTTGAGATGACTATACAAGATATCAGGTTTTGAAATGATGTTGGAATTGCTGGAACAGTAGTGATGGATTTTCTTTTCTGTCTTTTCATGCACACCTTTGAGAAAGGCTTTTAAAGAGATTTATTTATATCACATGTTCTCCACCAAATTCCGCATACAGCATGACATTTTAACTTACCAGTCACTTGAGATCCACAGCACCCTGCACCACTGCCACACTGCTCTCTCAGACTGGAAAGTTCCGACTCCAACATCTCCAGTCTGTTCAGGATTTCTTTTATATCAGGTAGCTGATTGTTGCAGCCACACGCCTGCTTGGGGATATTGATGCGGTGGGTAAAGACGATCTGATTGTCACCATCCACCGTGTGCTCCATGTGCTCTGTGTTCTGCATGTCCAGTGGGCTATTCTTGTGATTGGGCACGGTGCCGCCGGGTGACTCAAGGTCCACGGAACAGAGGGATGTTGAAGGAACATTGATGTTGTAGATGTGGTTGAAGACGACTGGGTGTTCAGGGTTTGGCAGGGTGTGGTTCTCTTGGTTCTTCTTAGGCATTAAAGCCTCTCTGCGATGCCGTATGACCTTCTTAACCAGGCCAGCGGTGGAAAGCTGGAGGACCATGGCCACAATCACGCAGCCAAAGATGAGGCCTTTCATCCCCATGATGACCTTTTGCTAGCACCAAGAGTGAAGTCTATACTGTTCCAATTCTTCCTTTGCAACCTTTCATAAAAGACAATGAAAACACAAGTGAGGGAAAGGATGAAGATTTGATTTAGTCTTTTCTTCGATGTTGTCAAGTCAATTTTAACACACACACACACACACGCACACACACACACTCACACACGCACACACACACAACACACACACACACACACATATTTTCCCACAAAGTCAATACTACTGTTCAGACCTGACGTGGAAAAATACCCATGTATTTTATTATTATTATTATTATTATTATTATTATTATTAGTAGTAGTAGTAGTAGTAGTAGTAGTAGTAGTAGTAGTAGTATTTTACCAATCTCCAAAGTGTGGCTCTGGATATTGGCTTGCTCTTTCTTTTTCCCTAAAAAGCAATGTTTTGGGAGATGCCAGTGATGTGTAATAATCTACAGTATATTGTCACTGTTTATCAATGTAAAGTATTATTGCAACTTGAAATGCCAACTTGAGTGATGTACCATACAACTATATCAAAATCATGTTTGTTCACACACATGCAGTGACAAAGAAGAGACCAGCCAGAACCTTGAATTTCATAATTCTATGGTTTTCAGTGAGATTGCAATGTTTTACCAGGCATAGCCATATTTGAACTTGCTTACTGTGTTTCTATGAGCAGACACAATGTGGTGCAATATGATTCAAGAATAGTGCATTTCAAAGTGGAACAATTTCATTTGATTCGATTCAGCGGGATTATGATTCGATTTGATAAGGTATGGCTCAATTAGTGTATGATGCAATGAGTGAATTATGAATGTAACTTGTCAGTACTGTAAATGTGGTATTTCATTCAAAGAAATTCATGAAAGACAGAAGTGTATTTGTATCTTTTGTCATGTTATTAACAGGTAAAACCACTCAGAAGCCCAAACTATTAAAGGTACTAGTAGTACCTTGGTAGTACCGTACTACCAATTATATTCCAAGAAATAAGAAATCATCAAACTCACTAGTAAATTTGTGATTGGTTTTTGACCGGTTGAAGCTATATTGAGACCTAGATATTAGTTATTTTTACAATCATGTTAAAGTGGATTGGCCAGTTCAGGGTGTCCCTGATCTACTCCCCGATGCTGGGATAGGCTCCAGCACATCCACAACCCCCGTGCGGACAAGCGGTCCAGAAAATGGATGGATGGATGTTAAAGTACTAAACCCATTTTCCAATATAAATGTTTTTGTTACACCCCTAACAAGTGCCATAACACATTTTTCTTTTTACTATCATTTGATTTCATATTTGAGGAATAACAATTTGTGTTACCTTTTTCTTATTAAATACTTCCACATACTGGTTTATAAACCATGGCGGAATGGTTAATGGGGTTAATTTAGGGCAGCTATTGCTTGGTTTAATAAATGATTTGAGTATAATTACCTCAAAACCATCAATTTCCTTTATCTTGTTTTTAAATCACAAATGGTGAACTCTACAACACACAAAAGCTTCTACCGATGTTTTTTTTTTCATTTAAGCCTGTCTTTTCAATTGGGATACATAGTGTGTTTTTGACATTCACTACAGTACAATAAGTGCGACTAGATAGACGGTGTGTGAACATGGAGGTCAGAAAATGTCTTTTTTGGACGATGTTAACTTAAGACAAGGCTCAAAAACACTTGCATGGTCGTGAGCAGTCTGCTCTTTCCTCTGCAGATGACAGCTGACAGAATAGAATGGCTGAACTATCTGTGGGCAGCCTGTAAAGCACACCAGTCTGCAGCTTCATTGCTACCTGGAAAATAGCAGGTCAGCATTTCCAAATAGCCTTCCTGGCAACCACTGGGGCTTCTTTGAGTTGTGTAACATGATTCTCATTACCTTTTACCAAACCTCTCGGAGACATGATTTGTTTAAAAGGTATGATGGAAAAATTTGCTTAGCTTGTGCTTTTGTTCTCATCCTTGTAACTACTGTGTTTTTATTTGGAAGAGTACCAGATTACTAATCAAGTTCAGACTATCTGTGTAGGCGTCAAGCTGTGTAAGGCACAAACACATGAAACATGTACTATGTAAACTTTTTGGGGAATTAATTTGATTTCCACATAAATTGGTCATAAAACGGCTCGATATGATCTTTATCTGAGCCACAGTCTGCTTGAACTGACGCCACAAAAGCCCTAGGCTTCTCCTAATAAAGAGCCAACTCAGTAGTAGCTCATCTCTAAGGACTTGGGCTTTGGAGTTGGAAGGCTCAATTCCCGTCCATTTTCAATGTCACTTGTACATTTTCAATGTCACTTGTATTTATTATGCTGCGGTCAGGCTGAAGGTGAGTTGAGAGTTTCGATTACATTTAAATTCAATGTAGTTCGCACAGATAGGTCCACAATCATATGCATGTCGGGTGGTGGGGAACCAAGATAGCATTTAGTATTAGCCAAAGTTTAGCACAATCACGGGCCATCTGATTCACTGGTAATGTCGAAACTTTGATTGATTGTCAGAGGAGAAGGAGGAGCCTCTTCTCATTTCTGCAGCAAATAACAATGACCCTGTAGCGAACTAACATATACTACGAGACATGTGGGACAAAACTATATATCGCATTCAGTGTTAATGAGGCTTTCGCAGCAGACTTTGGGTGGAAGGCAAACAATATCTGTCCGAGGACTAGTCGTCAATGAATTGCTCATGCACACAAACAATTATTCACACACACACATTCATGCCCAAGCACAATTTAGGGTGTAGTTAATTTTGTCTGTTGTAAGAGGAGAAGATGCAATACATTAATTTAGCTTGCGGAATGCGATTCATATACATATACGTATATGTGTGTATGTATATATATATACGTATATATATATATATTTATATATATGTGCGTGCGTGTGTGTATGTGTGTTTGTATTACATGCTGCCATATGTGTAAACAACAAAAACAGAGGAATTGTTGGCCAGCCAGTATGTGTTAAGACACAGCAGGTACTGATCCACGAGACATGTTCAGTCGTCTATTCTCCACGTGTGACTAGACAAACTGACAGATGAGCTCAAGTGCGGAAGGATCCCATGGCTTCACCCACCAATCTCATGATTAAACAGGTAGGGAACTGCAAATGTGATAATGTAGCCTTCTGCTGGGAGTGATGACAAACCAAACCCAGGGGGGCACAGAAATCCTCTCAGTGTCTCAATCGCTGACACTATGTCGCTTGTGCTCATTGGGGCTTGCACACCAGTAGGGAAACACAGACGGCTGTAAGCATCTTAAACTAGGGATAAGATCAATGAAATGGCTGAAAACTTGCTTTGAGTCGCAGCTCAGGTTTTAGTTCTGGCCGGATGGTTGGCTTTCTCACTTCGAAGGCTGGCTGCTCGCCACATGGATCTCTAAACAAGGCAACCTCGACAGACCAGTGCAGCTTTGTGGGAAAATCTGGCTCCAGGATACTGCTTTATTCTGAAATAGATTAAACAAACCTCTACAGCGTCTGAGAAACATGTTTACTCTTATTCCTTTACTGGCTGCTATGTACTGCAGTACATGCAGAATTCAGAAATGTGCATCCATGAGTTTTGCAGAGATCGTGTGGTAGGTATTGAGTTCCAGAAGGGCAGTGAGGCTTAGAGGCTGTCTCCCCTATGGTGGACAGACAGGTGGAGGGGACGGGTGGCAAGGGAATGATGACCCGAGTACAAGAGGGTATGCTAATATGGGATTTGGGGAAACTGGTGAAAAATCATGGATTGTCTGAAAAGGCAAGATGTGTAAACTTTAAATTAAATGTGGTCATCTGAAAATGTATTGTCATTTCCAATGTTGTCCGATTTGTTCATTGAAAACAAATAGTATTTTACTTGGTTAATCAGCAAATAAGCGCATTAACATGCGTGAATGTGAACAGTATTCCTAGACCAATCATAGATACAGTGTCTGAAATTATATTCATGTCGAAGACAGTTTTCCACAGGAGAATGTAGACAGCCTGTCAGAAGGAGTGATGACTCAGTAATAATTTTCCTTTTTTTTTATCATTGGAACCCCTGATTGTCCTCTGTTCTTTCATGAACCCAGTTTGACAGTGAGCGTCAAAAGAAAATAGGACTCTCACTCAAATAAATGGTGTTGATGCTTCCATCGTTGCTAAAATTAATAGTCGATTTCACACCTCATTACTACCATCCAGACAATTTTAAATTTATGGATCTATTTTATCTTTTTAAGACATACACTATCGTGTATCAAGTAGTGTTGTTACCGACTTTTCCAAATCCCTGTAAGTAACAACCTACACACACCCACAAACTAAACCCAGCATTAGCGGATTAAGTTGCTCGTTAAATAAAAGCTAAGAAATACAGAAAACATACCATTACTTTGCACCTGGTGTTTAAATTTGCAAAACAAGAAAGAGATAACCGATTTCAATTTTGTGTAAGCAGAACTATTTCCTCTATAGCGCTATCTCAACAGATGTGAATACTCTTGTGGATTGATACGTCGGTCAGAAAGTCTCTTCACCTACATTCCTCAAACTGACATCATGATTATGTCAAACACATTTGCAATAACCTTGTAACCACAATTATAACCAAAAAGGTAAATGATCCACAAGATTGGCTGGAAAATAAATCAAGTCTAAATAATAAATCCATTTTATTTTTAAAAATTTTACAACTGTTTTCCATTTCCAATTTTGCAGGCCACTTCCAATACCGCCACAGACCACTAGAGGACCAGGGACCACCGGTTGGTAATCCCTGTAATACACACATGAAATAGGCGGGAAACAGCAAAGACCAGCCACTGTCAAAAAAGATACGACCCATTGCCTCAAGTCCTAAATGGTCAATAGCAATCTCACAGATCACAGGCAGCTTCAACCTTTGGATAGAAATTTGTATCCTCGCTGTCAAGGTCAGTATTATTAATACAAGCAGAAGTTAGAAATTCTCTCAAACTCAGCCAGTCCCAAATGCTCACACACATATTTGTAGTTCAGTGAGATTTTCACATATAGCAGGTTGAAGATAAATTATGAAAAATATCTTGTTCTGCAGGCTTTCTGCAGAAGACAAACTGAGCTTCTACAACAGGATTTTTCAATCCTGGTCCATTGGGTCTGCAACGTATTCAGCATTGTGTCTAATATTTTGACTCTTAATAATGAAATACAACCATAATAATAAAAATACATTGTCAAATCAAAACTGGAACATTATTATTTTCAAAGGCTGAATTTTTAAATAAATAAATATATTTACAAACTATCGGTAGCTGAGTAAGACTGCACAGCACCTGCCTGATGTCTTGGCAACACAAACTGAATAATGGAGCAAAACAACCCACTTGGTGTGTACAAGCTGTAAATATTCAGTGAATACAACAACGACCCAACTCCCAGGATGAATTGCAGAAAGATTTGATCGGTTGCACGTTTTCTTTTCATTTCTGGAGAATGTATCAAGTTTGTATAGTAGGTCATCCATGACAAAAACTCTGTTGCTTTGAATGGGACAGAATCCAAATCTGGGTCAGGGTTTCAAGACTGAATGAGGGACTATTGCCTGGAGCTCCTTTAACCTTGAAATGGCATCATTCAGTGATGGGAAAGATCCCCAACTATGGACATGTGAATAATCAAGCACATTATTGCCTTCAATCATGACTTAAAGAAATACCATACTTGCTGATAAATACATTGACCACAGTCAACGTGCCTGGAAGGTGAAAGAAAGCTCGAGCAGGTGAGTATTGATTTGGATCCTCCATTTCCACCAAGGTCATAGCTGGAGAGATACCGAATTGCTGAGGACAGCACTACACCTGTGAGTTATGATAATTCAAAGACAGAAATTAATTTCCAGGAAGAGAACTATAGCTTGAGTCGACTGCTCCATCGGGATTGATGGCTGAGTTTTATGCTGGTTCTCAGAAAAGGTTTTTAACATTTTATCACCGCACGCTCTGGAAGGCACACGCCATTTTCTCTTTCTGGCTGTTATGACAGATGTGGCTGTCGCTGTTGTGCTGAACTACAAGAACCATTGACACCTGCATAAAAAAGATAACTGGTGTGCTCATGGACAAAGTGATGCATTGCTGGATATTATGACTGTACTGATTTCTTGAAAAGGAAATTAACTGAGACGATAAGGAATAGATACAGCTAACTAATAATGATAAAAAAATGAAATCATTCAAAGTGGTCATGGTTTCCATTAAGCATGAGCTCTGTGTTTCCATCTTCAACATCTTATTGGAGGCAGTACATAAAATATTTTACGCTTGCTCTTATGATAACATATTTTCAATGGTTGACTCGCCAAACAGATAATGATTTGGGAGCGAATGGTTTTGACAGGTCTAGAGGCGACGCTCATCCGTTCTCAGCCCTGATCCCATCGGGTCTGATGACAGATAACAAAGGAGTAGTAGGGGTTAGTGTGTTCATAGCTGATAAGACCTGAACACACTGGTTTAAGATATCATGCAGCAGAAACACTACTGGTATATGGAAAGTCGCTGGCAAGGCTGAGCCCCAATCAGCTTTTCAGAGCTGCTGGGCTGATAGAAAACTTCAGTTGACGTGCCTGATAGCTTCCCCAAAAAGTATTTCTCCGAGCAAAACCAATTTTCGACTTTGACGGGAAGATATGGAGACAATGGATGTGAAGCGGTGCTCACCAGGTCAACCGTGCAGCAATCAGAGCTCAATCCCATTTGTATTGTATTGTTATTTGGATGACTTCTTGCTGTGAGGCCCATCAATATTCTTTATGGCTCTTCCCCTGCAGTGCCTCCGTCTTCCGCTTCTGTTCTTGCTGGGTCCAGATGGAGAGGTTGGATGCAAGTCATTGTTCATCAGCTTTTTAACATTACACGATCTTGCTTTATTAGTCTAGTCTGTGTGGTGCGGAGGCTTGGCAGCCTTGTGTGTAGCATTAACATATCCACCTGCTGTTTTGTCCAAAGACTTGTAAATGCTTACAACTTTGTTCTCTCCAGCTTTTGCGTGGCAGTATAATTACAATAAAAATCTGGCATGTACCTGGCTGCCTATTGTAAGAAGCTAATGACGTAAACTGATGTTGTAGGGCTCGTCAAAATGTACCCCAAGGCATTCCTTCACATAACAATCAGAAGTATTAATCTCAGAGAAATCATTTTGACAAATAAAACCTTGGGGAGTTTAAGATCAGACAAACCTATTTAGGGCGTGAGTAGCCTAGTATAATAAAGATTTGCGTAAAAATGTCTTGCAGCATGACTGACAAGCTGAGCGATCCCATCACTGAATACTCACTGACCCATTTTGTCTTTCTCAATGCTTATCAAAAAGAACAATTTGAAACTCCGCAAAAGAAAATACCTCATTTTATGCATACGATAAATAAAATCTTGATATAGGCGCTCGAGGGAGTTCATATCTTAAATTGTATTTTCGTTTGTGCATTTTCCATTTGTTCATGAATTCCCTTTAACAGATAGCAGGAGTAATTCTCCTTCCTCGAGAAAGGCGATGAGTGAGTTGGCAGAGATAGTGGGACATCTGTTAGTCCTTGTCGGCGATGAAAGCCTGAAGCGTGTTGCCTGTCCCAATTGGGAGTGTCATCCATTCAGACACTTGTATGAGTCTAATGACCCTAGTGCCTCAGGTCGGCTGCTCATTGGCTTCCATTGGCTTTTTTTTTCAACAATTTTTTTTTTCAATTCAAGTTTTTTGCCTTTTTCAAAAGGAGCCCCATCCTTTTCCAAGTCCCCTATGGTGTAGACGTTCTTGTGTGAGGTCACCAGTGGAGGCACAGTGTCATAGTGAAGACTCTAACATATGTGTTCATCTGTTGGCTGCATCCAATGGTGGGCTGACCTACACAAAGCAGTCCTGAATATCAGCACTTCAAGACTTCCACTCTTTTTACTTTACCCATTAGCAACAGAGGGACACTAAAAGCCATCTGGCTAACCCTTAAACGCAGCGATCCATATTTGGATTACAGGGGGCTAATCTGCGTTAGTCTGGAAATGCGGTTACACTACCCTCTTCTTTTTAAGATCAAAAGAGAAGTAAAATATTGATACTCCTTCAGAGCCAATTGTGATAAGCAATAAATACAGAATAAAATATGATTTTCTATTGTCCTCAGTGTCCTTACATTCAGAAAGGATAAAAAAGTAACACTCCAGTTTTCTATAGTGCATAATAATATTTTAATCATTCAGGCAAGAGTACAATATAAATCCTAAATTTGTAATTGATCAAACACATTCTCTTAGACTGAACTACTGTAAAATTTCTATGATCTCTCACTTTACATTCTCCCGGCAAACACAAATAACAGATGTTCCACTATGAAGATATAATTTTCTTGAAACTTACTGTTGTTTGGTTCTTGTGTTATTCTTGTTCTTTGGAGCCATCTGGTCCACACGTGGTCATATTTACATCAGCAGTATGGTCCAGGTGAAATTATCCAAACAATGTCACCATAAATTACACCAGGTTCGGTTATCATTTAAAGAATGTCTCTGTGTGGAAGTCAATGATTGTTTTCCAATCTCATCACTCCTGAATCTTTCCAATCATAAATGTTCATGAATATCTGCAATTATTGTTTGTGCTCCATCACCAGTCAAGGAGCTAAGTGGGGTTAAAACTGCCCTTTCATAACGCTTCGTAGGGCACGGGGCATAGGGAGCTAACAGCTGTCCAAACAAAGGCCCATTTCCCACTCAACATTATGCTGAGTGTCACTGTCTTAGAGTGCCGGCTCACATATGTAGCCAAACAATCCTAAAAGACCACCTATGAATGGATAGCACACATTGTGTACTCAAGTTCTCACTAGAGATGGTGTTACTTAAAATAATGTAAAGTTTCAAAAGATGAATGGCATACCAGTTAAATTGTACAAAGGCCTCACTGAACGCTAATTTGCAGCCAACAAACATTGACAAGATCCTTTCTTGTACTTGGAGCTCCTCATCATACATAATTAGCATGCAGCACACAATGCTCTGGTATCCTGTGGGTCTCTTCCTTCACTTCCCACCTTCTTTTATTAGAATTCTTCACCCAACAGCTCTTACTTGATTCTCAGATTTTCTGCAAACAGTGTCAGGGCAATGGAAGCTAAAATACAAGGGCTTTATATCGTACAAAAACAAATATACTAAATAAAATCTGATGATATCTTCTCACACATAGTTGGTTCACGAATTCAAATATCCTTTCTTTCCAGTGATGCCTGCTTCCCATTTCACAATCTCTCCCATGAGACCGAAGTAACTAACAAATGATGCTGATGCGGAAATTGGAGATACGGAATCACACTGTCAGTGATTGTGAGTGTGTGCGTGTGTGTGCGTGCCTGTATGTGTGTGTCTGTGAAGCCTGCAGTGTCTATGCTGGAGATCTAAGAGAGGAACCAACCGGCAGCATCTAATGTAAAGCAGCTGTCTGTTTCCTGGGTTACACAAGCCCACTGTCTACTGCCATGTACCATAAAGTATACATCTGGACCTACTCTGGCTGGCAGTCAACACACACACACGCACGCACGCACACACGCACACACGCACGCACGCACGCACGCACGCACGCACGCACACACACACACACACCTGTACTACATGTACTACATGTACTACTTTAACACAGTAGCTCATTTGTACATTTTTGAAAACAGCACCCTTTACATTTTTTTTAACAATGAGACAAGATGATAAAGTTTGTCAGTAAAAAGTTGGCGCCAAGGTATATGTAAGCTAGTATCTCAATTGGCTATAATCAAAATGTACGACTTGAGTCTGATTTGCAACATTTCTCGGTCCATGCAACAGTCATGGTTACCTGATAGTCCAAACAAGTGGCCAATTTTCTGATAATTGACAAAATATACAAGCTAATACTATTTTAATATTGGAACCATACGCATTGTTAACGACATCATTACACTTGATAAAAAAATAATCACTAAAGGAAGCAAGTTTAAAAATGACTTCATAAATTCTAGTAATGATGGATAAAAATGTTTTAACATACGCAGAAGTCCGGAAACATTCAGGAGAGCCATTGTGTCAATTTTGCTTATATACATATATTATATTAATCAAACAATCCGATAAGTCAATCAATTTTGCTTCTTGTCCATACAGGTAAAGAAGGGAACTTACCTTCTGCACAATGCCCACTTCACTGATTTCTCAAGGTTTGCCCAAGGAGTAGTGAACAGCTCCTCAGCCAAGCCTGTTATCAGCAGTCTGCACCTCTCAGAGCACTGACAGCTTTGCCATCATCTTGCTTCTCTCTCCTCTCTTTGAGTGTTTACTGGAGTCCACCAAGAGAGCCTGCTGATGTTGTGCAGCCAGTGAAAAGAGAGAGAGAGAGAGAGAGTGGGTGAGAGAGCTAGAGAGTGTGTGCCTGAATGAGAAAGAGAGAGCAAATGAAAGAGAGAATTCCCTTTCGCTTAAACAGTGGACCTTCTGCGGTCAGACTCCACTCCCACTTACTGCTCTCTTAAACGCCCCCCACCCATTCACCCTCTTCACAGCATTGTGACTGAAAGCGAAAGAGCTGAAACGGGATGCCTCAAGGCTGAGGAGAGAGAGAGAGAGAGAGAGAGAGAGAGACGGGGGGGCGTCTGTGGTCCATTAGCTGCAAATTGTAGCAGCGAGCCAATAGAAAGTGAGATAAGAGTGAATGCACACCCAACATTAACATAGCGTTTAAGGGCGTGAGAGCAGTGACTGCAATGGGACAGCATCATCTCAATTTAAGAGGGGGTAGAGCTTTACCTAAGCCCAACGAAAGATAAAAAATATACTCAAAATAAAAGATGCATGAGCAGATATTTTACTTCACTTAGACAAATTCATTAAAAATCAATATAAATATATAATATATCAATACAAAAATCATATAATGAACTGAGTCGCCAAATTGTCCAACTCTGGTTGAGGTAAAAAACACAAATTTTAAGTAGCTTGATACATAAATGACTAATGTCAAAACTGAACATAATTCAGTAAAATATCAATTCTGATAGCAAGTTTATTTGACACATAGTAGAAATTAAGTAAAGAGGTTTTGAACACATCCATTGTCTACACTGCTTATACTGTTCAGTGTAACAAGAGGCTGAAGCCTATCCCAGCTGACTTTCACCCTGGACTGGTCGGTAGTTCGTCACAGAGCACATACAGAGACAGGCAACCAAACCATCCACTCTTACATTCACACCGTCACTAAGTAGATACTCTCACGATCAAACACTTGAAATTTCTCTGAAATGTAAAGTACATAATAATAATAATAATAATAATAACTTAAATGCACCGACACATCAGTTTTGAACAGGTTTTGACCCATTTTTAAACAATTAATTTGAAATGCTCAAAACTCTGATTTCAAATTCTCAAATGTGAATACTAGTACATGTTGATCCTAGTGTTCCATAAAAAACAAAAAATGCCTTTATGTTTTAAGTTAAACATTGACATTTATGTACATTAGCAAAATCTATCAGCACCCCCTCCCATTTTTGACAGACATGTTTTGAATCAAACACTACCCCATTCATTCCCATAACTTAATAAACACCATGTTCTAATTTAAAATCTGAAAGTTCTCTGTGGACCACCAAAACCTCAAGCTGTGAGACAAGGGTCAATAATACCCGAATATATGGTTTTCATATGGACAATGGGCTCCATTTTTTGTGACTACAAGTCTAGTGCAAAGTCCACTCTAACGCATGAGTTGAGTTTTGTTTCTTTTGGCAATTTTGTTTTTAGACGAGCGCAGTTAGAAATGGGAGTCTGCGCCGTTGTGGGACTGAACACAGTCATCCAGATTCCATGGCAATCAAAGAGCCCCCCCACCCATTCCCTTTCAATTCAGCACAGGAGAGGCGGCTGTGCAGGAGATCAACAATATTGTACTACCAAAGGTGAAAAGAAAGGAAAGAATTTGGCGGAGGAAGCTCAAGATGACACTTCTTAGTCTATGACATACACTTACTTGTTTGTGCTCATAATAATTGACATGAAAGTGTAACTTGCAGTTTTACTCAAGATCTATCTATCTATCTATCTATCTATCTATCTATCTATCTATCTATCTATCTATCTATCTATCTATCTATCTATCTATCTATCTATCTATCTATCTATCTATCTATCTATCTATCTATCTATCTATCTATCTATCTATCTATCTATCTCGTGACTGATAAAAATATACATAAAATGTAGGTTAACAATACATTACCAACATTTTCTACTGCATTTACGACTGCAAAATAGTATCCAGCAAACTTGCCATGCCAATTATGAGATATAGTTTTGAACCAGGGTGTAATTGGTAGAACTTAACGACGGTAAAACTATACCGGTCTAAACAGGATTAACATGCCATAACATATCATCCTGACATAAAGGAACTATGTGGTCTCGGAAAGAGCTTTAATAGGGATGATCATAAAGTTCAAATGTTTTTTTTGTCATCCTGCTTCCTTGCATGTGGAACTTGCTAGTTCTACATGTCAATTTGAAGATATCAAAACAAATGTTCTTCCAACTGGCTTTTATAATTTCCAGTAGCAAATGCAGCACATGTTGATAAATGCTGATGCTATGTGAGTGATGAGCCGTACTGATCCACACACTCTCCACGTGTGTGTGTGTGCGTGCCTGTGTGCGTGCGTGTGATGAAGGTTCCATACTGGATGTGCAGAGCTTTTCTCAGCAGGGGAAATTATCCTCATCTTGTTGCTGAGAGCTGCTGTAGCCAGTCAGGCAGAAAAGATCCTCTCTAATCCTATATACAGCACAATGACACATATGAAGCGCAGTTTTTGGGTGATAAAAAATAAAATTTAATGACTGAAGGGGCACTGAATTCATTTTCGCCCCAAACCCCAAGGGAGAAGAAGGATCTTTATCCTCAGGGGGAAGTATCGGTTTTAATGACTTCTGGCTATAATGATATCATTTAGATGTGATGATGGCTTGAAAGCTTGTCTATGGAGAGCACCTGTTTTAAAAGAGTGTCAGTGTAGAGTCCCCTGCATCACACCATCTGTTCCTCTTCTCACCTTCCTGTCGCTCTCTCTCTCTTTCCTTCCTTCACAGCCTCGCAAAGCCTGAGAGGGAATTGCTATGGAATTTCTCCCCTCCCTGTTTATGGAAGTGTACCTGTACACTGATTTTCAATTAAATTGAGTAGATTTGATTTACCATGACTGGTACCAAACGCACACTATGCCAATCATCAAATTTCATGCCGGTCTAAAGGCAGTAGGCAGGGAAAACGCTGAACTGGTCGCCAGCCAACCGCAGGGCATATTCAGGTTTGCACAATCCACAAATCAAACGAAACAAATCAACCATTTTTTTTCTCCCCAATCGGCTGACCCTGTATCTCATTAGGAGAGTGCTTGAAGCCTGTTTTGTTCAAACATTAATAAATCGAAAATGGATCAGCTGCATTTTATCAAGATCAAAAACTTGATTCTATTGGTCTCCTCCTTGGTCCACGCTAGCCTTCCACAATGTTTCTTTTTTTTTGTGTAATACTAACATGCCAAAACATATGCATTCGGTTCCCCACTTTTTTTTAGAAAACAAGACATGTTGTTGACATAAAATGAATCGCAGAAGTACGTAGAATTAAATAGTGATGGTGAACTCAGTTTTTCACTCAAACTTTATTTGTAACTTGATGAAAATTGGCCAAGTTTGCCTGCAGCGGCTAAAAGAAGGCTTTCATGGCTCTTTATAATTGGTGGTATCTAACCTGGAGCGTAGATATTGTGAGAAGTGAGACACGATCTCAATGACAGTGCGACCCAATTATGCTACGGAGCCCCTGTAGCCACAGAGGATGTCAAAGTGGGCAGTAATAAGGCGGTGGTGAACACACACCACCAACGACAGGCGTGCGTGCGTGCGTGCGTGTGTGTGTGTGTGTGTGTGTGGATTTGCAGGTGACCTGCAAAGACCTGTTTACCTCATTAAAAATAAATCACAAGATAATAAGGGCCCTGCGCCTCTACTCTTCCACCCTTCCAATGTCTGTCCTTCATCCATTATGGAGCAGTGAGGAGAGACGGTATGGGTTAAGTCCTCAGGGAAGGTCACTTGGACAACGACCCAGACGAAATTCTCCTTCTGAACCCCCTGCCTTTCTGATGCTTTAATGAGACATTAGTAAAGGGATGTATGATGATGGTGATGAGCACCGAGGATTGGAGTGCAAGTGGAAGCGGACGTCAGAAATGTCAGTCAATATGTTAAGCTAAATACAGATGGAAAGAATAAATTTGGCTTTGACAGGCTCACAAAGAGTAGTCCTGTGTCCAGCACCACACGAGGACAATTAAACAAGCACTTTGTAACTACTTTAAGTTTTCTATTTCAGTTTAAAATGGCTTGCCTAAAACAGAATCACCACTTCACATTGCAGCCAAAATCACAATCCCGGTGAGTCAATGCACCTTTTTGCACTGTAAATTCTTGTTGCCATGACTACAGTTGTTCATCATCTTTGAAATGGAAGAACTTCCGCCGTAAGTGCCTATATTTATTAATCAGTTTTGTATTTTAAAAGTTACATTTAGAAGTGTATAATGTAAAGGCTTAATAGAGGCAAAAAAAAAAACATGCTTGAGCCTATCCCAGCTTATATCGGGCGAAAGCACAATACACCTTGAACTGGTCGTCAGCCAGACGCAGGCACGTATAGAGAGAAGCTACCAGCCACACACAAGCACACTGAGAGAGAGAGAGAGAGAGAGAGAGAGAGAGAGAGAGAGAGAGAGAGAGCGAGAGAGAGAGTTTATTAGATTACCACCATCTACTTGTCTCTAAGATGCTTCAGAACACAAGTCAACCAATAGGCAAAAAAACAAAACACACAGCTAAAAACATGCAAGAATATGCAACGTCAACAAATTAACTACTCTGAATTGCCACTCAGTGGGCCATAATACGACAATATATATGCAATCAACACAGCAATACAATAGGCACCTATAGAGCTGAATCACATAACATAGCGAGTTCCAGGACATGAGTTGTACATTCTATATATTATATACATTCTATATATATTCTAAGACCTTTATGAATATGCCAGCATATACCAACAGTTAGGAGATTGAGATATGGGTTCAAATATCTGTTGGAAAAGCTCTGTGCGTCATTCTTCCCCCTGACAGATAGATGGATAGATAGATACTAGATAGACAGACAGACAGACAGACAGACAGACAGACAGACAGATAGATAGATAGATAGATAGATAGATAGATAGATAGATAGATAGATAGATAGATAGATAGATAGATAGATAGATAGATAGATAGATAGATAGATAGATAGATAGATAGATAGATAGATAGATAGATAGATAGATAGATTTGAGAGAAATTAAATGATGTCATTGCCTTCACAATTAAACAAGATAGATAGATAGATAGATAGATAGATCACGGGCACTTAGATAGATCGGGCAGTTAGATACAGAAACATACAGATATATAAACAGATAGAAAATACTAACATCGATAACAGAAGATAGCTCAATATTAATAATAAATAATAATAAATAATAATAATATACAAATAGATAAATAGATCATGGCAACAATCAACCACTGTATTAAATGACCGATGAATGTATGATTTTTTTATGTTGCATTGTCATTGTAACTTACAGCGGTGAACAATTACACTGCATTGTACTGGGAGCTGTTTGTTGTTTTATTTTGTACAATTTATATTACCTTTTATTTTTCATGTCTCACAAATGTGATACATTTAGTGGTACATTTGTCTGACTTCAGTGAATGCAGCAAGGATTCAGGTCCCACGCTGCTGGTTTAAATGGGTTTCTCTATGTGATCACCTTTTTATTTTCATTTATTGTAACTTGACAGCCAGATGTTAATTCACAAAAGACTTGAGGGCAAATTTTTCCTGGAGAGCAGGGAACCGTGCAAGTTTATAATGCCCTTATTATTTGTTCTTGGCACACAAGCAACGCCTTCAATGCCTATGAATTGTTGAAAAGACTAAAAACCTGAAATGTGTAAATGGTAATAAACTTTACGCAGCACATAAAACGACAAGAACATCTTTTCGGCTCTTTCTTCAGATTGTACTTGTAAAATAAACTTTTACATAATAAACATTTGACCTCGGCTGAGCTGAGCTCAGTTGTATTGTGTTTATCACATCTGCTTGACAGGTCTGACGTTTGGGTTTGAATTACGACTCCGCCTTTCCTGTGTGTGGTTTGCATATTCTCTTCATACTTTTGTGTGTTTTCTTCGGATACTCCAACTTTCTCCCACAATCCAACAACTTGCATGTTATGTTAATCGAAGACTAAATCATGTCACTATGTAAACGTGCGTAACTGGTTGTTTCTCTGCCATGTAAATGACCGGTGACCAATCCATTGTGTACCACATCTCTCAAAGGTAGCTAAGATATAGACTTCAGCTCAATAATGGATGGATAAATAGTACAATACTTCTTAATGTTCACTATTGCAGCTGAAACTCAAGCACAAGTGGTAAAATATTGAGTTACAAAACATATCAAACATTTATTAAATGGCGTCTTGAATTTGCTGTGCAGAAAAAAAGCATGCATATGCTATTCCTCACATTCGGTGGAATGTGGGAGCTTCAACATCCTGAGTGAAATGACCCTATCTGACCTCCGTCAAAAGTAAACTGAAGAAAGCAATTCCAAACTGACCCACTGGGACACCCAAAAAACTTCAGATGATGGCGTGGAATATTTTTTTCTGTCACTGTTCATTTTGATGTGACCACTTCAATGTTACAACTTACAAAAAGATTTAAAATGGTATACATACTATTCTATACATTTAATTCTCTGTCTTGACCGCTGTTAGAAAATATGTAAACATTTAAGAAGTAGAATAGATCAAGATGCAAGTGGATGAAATATAATATGCTAATGCAATTTAAGTAAGGTTAAACTTTCTAGGATTCACAGATCTTTTAAAGCTTATCACAAAATTTTGTGTGACTAATTTCCCTACGATTTGCTCCCCTCGCCCAGCGTGCTCGTCTTGCACTAGAGTCGCAATTTGGCATTGGCCACATCTGTGTTTCTGAGTGTATTTCTTATCATGTAGTGCAGGGGTGTCAAACTAATTTATGTCGCATTCCGTATCGTAGTCATAGTTTCCTTCAGAGGGCCATTATAACTGTCAACCCAAATAAATGTATGAATGTCATATTATATACAGTATGGGCTACACAACAAACTGATAAATAACTAGTTTTGAAATCAGAACTTGAAATCAGAAAAAAAAAAAACTGTTTAAAAAGATGAATGGTAATAAAAATTGCTAGCAACAACTGTGTTTTGTAAAAGTGAAGACAATTGGCAATTTCTGAATTGACACAAAGCTGCGAGCTTAATATGATTACACTGCAGGCTAAAGTTGGCCCTCGGGCCAAAGCTTCACACCCCTGATCTAGCGGGTTGGTATATTATCTCACAATCCTTCCATTAGTTGTGTGCAATGGGAATGCAACTGACAAAGAAGGGTGTTATCTATTTGTTGCTGAGTGTGTTCAGTCTCGTATCAACACAATTTTCTGGGGGTTGACATCACTTTCATCAGATAACGAGTAGAAAAGCTTATCACATTTTAAACCTTTAATTTCATCTTGTCATTCTACATGGCTCATTTCTCCGTGGAATAACATACGAGCAGCACATAACATTTTTTTTAATATGTCCCCAACGCCTCCGGTGGCTTGGTGCTTATCGCTTCTATTTTAAGCTTTGCCGAGCAGCCCCTATAGAACATTATGGCAGATCCCACCCGTTGTCTCCGAGCTGAACTCCAGCTCACATTTAGCATCAAACAGGTGGAGACAGATACAACACTCTATACGTCAGGCTTTCTTGCTTTGTAGATTAAAATGTCAGTGAGTACAGAACGTTCCAACCAGCATATACTAAAGTCTGAGCTATATTAATATAGCTGATAGGTTCAAATAGGATGAAATCTTACAAACCACAAGAGAAGCATAAGCTGAAGGAGTCAGTTTGACAACAGTTTGACAACATGGAGCAAGAGTTGAAATTTTATCATCAGAAGCAATTTGCTCAACCGCAGAGGGAAAATTAAAGTCATGTATTATATTTCTTCCTCAACTCACACAGGGCTCAAACACAAGTACCCGCTGTCTGCAGAGTCCCTGAAGGCTGAATGCATGCGCAAATGACAAAACTGCAAGCAAGTGAAATATGTATTCTCAAGTACACACACAAGCCACCTTCGTATTAATTCATTAATAGTAATTCAAAACTAATTCAACCATCCATTTTCTACCGCTTATCCAGAGTCGGGTCGCGGTGGCAGCAGCTTCAGCAGGGAAGTCCAGACTTCCCTCTCCAGTCACTTCATCCAGCTCATCCCTGGGGATCCCAGCTGAGAGTCATACTCTCTCAGTGTGTCCAGGGTCACCCCCGAGGCCTCCTTTTGACCGGAAAACCTCACTTGGGAGACGTACACGATGCATCCGAATAAGATGCATGAGCCCCCTCATCTGGCTCCTCTCAATGTGGAGGAGCAGTAGCTCAACTCCGGGTCCCTCCCAGATGACCTTGCTTCTCAATAAAAAGCCCAGACACGGCCGCTTATTTCGGGGATCTCATTCCTTTGGCCATTACCTTGAGCTTGCGACCATAGGTGAGTGTAGGAATGTACATTGGCCCGTAAAACCAGAGCTTCACCTTTCCGCTCAACTCCTTCTTCACCATGAGTTCACATCTTATTCACCTCCGGGGTCTTGACACCGAGGATCTTTTTCACCACCTCGGTGACTTCAACAGCAGAAATAGGAGAGCCCACGTTATAGTCTTCCGGCTCTGCTTCCTCACTCTTCCCATGGGCTCACCACCTGCCATCCATCCGTCCGTCCGTCCGCCCGCCCGCCCAACCCAACCCAACCCAACCTATCCATCCATCCATCCATCCATCCATCCATCCATCCATCCATCCATCCATCCATCCATCCATCCATCCATCCATCCATCCATCCATCTTCTGTCCCACTTGTCCCCACGTGGGTTGTGGGCCTGCCTGAGCCTTTCCCAGCGGAGTTTGGGCAGTAGAACTGCCTGAACTGGTTCCCAGCTAATCGCAGGGCACACAGAGACAAACAACCATTCGCATTCGTAGTCACATCTATGGGCAATTTGGAGTGCTCAATCAGCCTACTATGCATGCTTTTGGGATGCGGGAGGAAATTGGAGTACCCGGAGAAAACCTACGCAGGCATGGGGAGATCATGCAAACTCCACACAGGGAGGGCCGGAGGTGGAATCAAACCCACACCCTCTGAACTGTGAGGCGAACGTGCTAACCAGTGCATCAACGTGCCACCCATATTATTTTTATTATTATTTGGTGCACAGATACAGTGTATCAATGGAGTAAACCACAACATTCAACAATCTCTTGCAAATAATTGGATGAGTTAGGTATCTTCACAGCACACAACAGGAAAGTTTGATTTAGCATATATAATTTTGACCTTGTTTCTAGCAAGTTTATTTTTTCGCTCTTATCATTTTGGAGCACACTTGTGGAGAACCAGCCATATAAATAGTATATATACAGTCTTAGATATTACCTTGTAATTTCGCAAATTATTATTAATGCTTCAAAGAATAAATAATTAAAAAATTAAAATATTTACCTACTGACATTTCAACAATACAAAAATGTACCCATACCCACGGACATACATGCACACACACACACACGCACACACGCACACACGCACACACACACACACACACACACACACACACACACACACACACACACACACACACACACACATATATATATATATATATATATATTTTTTTTTTTCTATTAAAGGCAGTGGTCACCAAACCTTTCAGTGCCACTGGCCATTTTTATGTGCTCATACTGTTCTTCAAAGACCAACTAGAAACAGATACATCTCCAATAGCAGCGTTAAGAGTCGCAGATGGTTGTCATATTCCAACAAGTATCACAGCAGTAAAGACACAGTACCATAAAGTGTTATGACATATCCTATTCTATGATGAATGAAGTTCTCGTTGGCACAAAGTTGTCTGTGTATTATTGGACACAATGAGCTGGCAATGAAGCTTCATTGTGTAGCTGCCCCTGTTTCTTTCTGCTGGTATGAATATTTTAAGGCAATTAGGCTTAGTCTCAAGTCACTAGCTTTCAGCTAATGTCGGACTTTGTCTGCTAGCTTCCATGCGTGAGAACTACTTTATTGGAGCCTACCAGCGCAACGTTGCCCCGCGTCTGCTGGTGGCATAATGGCAAACATATCACAGTTGTCTGCCAACTAATTTTGCAGGTTTTCAACTTGTTTGACCAAAGTGATACGTGTTTTTTTTTAATATGCGGAACAATTATACTATAAACAGATAGATAGATAGATAGATAGATAGATAGATAGATAGATAGATAGATAGATAGATAGATAGATAGATAGATAGATAGATAGATAGATAGATAGATAGATAGATAGATAGAGATCAATCAAGATAGATAGATAGATAGATAGATAGATAGATAGATAGATAGATAGATAGATAGATAGATAGATAGATAGATAGATAGATAGATAGATAGATAGATAGATAGATAGATAGATAGACACAGAGGCTCCAGAAAAAGCTTGTGAGCAATGTGTCATTGCACAGTTCCATTCAAGCCAAGCATCTCTTTATGGTCGCTTTACCACAGTCTGTCTGGGCAAAAGGGTTCAGTCCTGTGTCTTTTCCTCTTTTGTCTGCTCTCATAGGGGACGTGAATGGAAGGTTGGGGCACAAACAAAAGCCCGATCATGGGTCTATTGAGGGGGACAAATGAGCTTAGTTTGGGTAATGTCAGCCAAAAGGAAAGGGAGGTCTGAGGCTCACCTAGAACCGGAACGGGAGGGGAGATGAGTTCTTCAGCGTGAACAGCTGAGATCCTCCTTCCACACAGCACATGCTCTGTCACTATCTGACAACAACAGGCTCATACAGTTGACAGTGGAGGAAGGGACAGAGCTGATGGGTGGTGAGAGGGAGAGGAACACCAGCTGAAACCGTCAGCTCTGACTGGGGATGTAAACAATGAAAAATGTAGCAGGAGCCGTGACCCATGAATAATATTTACACCAAATCTGACTGCATGGTGGCGAGTATCTTTCATGCAGGTCAGGGTTCAATCACTTCAACATTTAGCCAAACACAAGGTTGTGATTTCTTTTGTCAAAACATTGATCTGATGCGTAAAGATTCATGAGCCTACATTAATGTAGCTGGGGTCAAATGTCATGTTTTGTGGGATCATGCTGGTTATCTGTACTTTGTCAGATTACAGTATTAATGTTATTGATATGACATTAGATGCAAAACGCCCATGGTGGTTTAGGTCATTGGTTAGATGGATTATTATTCTGTAAAATGCTAAATCAAATTAAACCATTTAAAAGATTTTCCTTTAGATTAATATAAGACCATCCTTGAGCTGTCACCTTGTCATGGTGGTGAGGGATCTGTGAGGGACCAAATCATAGATGCCAAGGGCCGGAGGCCAGATACGGCCTGCCGCATCATTTTATGTGGCCCGCAAAGACAAATTTTCGATTTTAACTAGTTACAAATTGACTTCACTTTTTAAAAATAGAGAAATTGCTAGCATTTTTTTTTATTAGCGTTCATCTTTTTAAACTATTTGAACAGTTTTTACTATTCACTGATTTCAAAACTAGTCATTCATCAGTTTTTTGTGTAGCCTATACTGTATGTACGTATATAGAAAATGTCATAATGGCCCTCCAAGGGAAACTATGACTACAATGAGGCCTGCATGAGTTTGACACCCCTGGACCAAATGAATCACCCACTATGACGAGGAATAAATATAGACCAGATTTTCCTTCATCCAAAGGAAGGTCATTGGGACCCAATTTGGAGCTCAGCAAGAAGGTGGAATCTGATGAACGGCAAGCACCTGGTGGGAACTGGTTGGGCATGGCGCGGAGGCAATGTGGGTCCCGCTTCCCATGGGATTGGGCGAAGGGCCAAAAAGTTCAATCCTTGGCTGTAGTTGCTAAGGAACTGAGCTGGAGGGGTGGATTAAGGTGTGATCTTCAACTCTCGCTGGAGCGGTTCACAGCTTGGTGTGAAGCGATTGGAATTAAAATCAACACCTGCAAATATCAGACCATGGGCCTCCGTCAGAAAAGCATGCTGTGACCTTGACTTGGGGATGATATCCTTTCCCACCTGGATGACAATAGAGCTGATGATCAACAGACAATGTTCGTGATGCAGACTACATCACTCTTTCATGGTGCAGCATGAGCTATGTTGAAAGGCAAAGCTATAATTCAATTAATTTGATAATTGATTTATTTGGTGCCGAATCACAAATCCAGTTATCTCAGGGTGTTTTAAACATGGAGCAGTCCAAAGACCACAATTTTCACTTATTAAAAGAGTAACTGAGCCACAACTGTAACTTACATGAAACCACACTTGGGTGGAGGCAAGGGAAAACTCTTTCTTGGGAAAAAACCTCAAGAAGACCCAACTCAATGTGGGGCAGCCGTTTGCTTCCACCGGTTGGATTAGAGTGTAGAAAAGGAGAATGACAGAGAGCGAGAGAGACAGAGCGAGAGAGAGCGGCCCATCAATTCATCCAATCAGTTCATCAGTGTCTGACACTCGGTGCATTAAGCCACAAAATGAATGAGGCTATAAATCATTCCTTTCTAGAAGAGGAAAGATTTGACCTTGCTCTGAAAGTGAGTGTGAGCCTTCCGGACTAATTCGGGGAGATAGATAACTGAAAGTTAGCGTGGATAGATTTACCCATACTTGTCTCTCGAGCAAGATCATGGATACACGTGGCTGAGGTTCCTCCACAGATTGTCCAGGTTCTACTGTGAGAAATGGTAATGCGGGAAGGGCTCAGCACAACAGTGCCACATCAGAGAAGCCATCTAAGTAGGATGCCTCTTAGACAACTTTTGGTGAGGTATTCTGAACATGTCCCACCAGAAGGAAAGGCCAGGGAAGACACTCTTCAGAAACTTGGTCTTCTCACTGACCTGGGAAATGCAGAACCTCCACACGGGGAGCTGGGTTAAGTGGCTAGGGAGAGGGAATTCAGGGTGGATGGATGAACGCATCAATAAAAGATTAGCTATGATTATTACTGATCTAATATACTTGTGGTTTAAAAGTGCATATCATTTTTGTCATGAGCAGTTACTGCACATTTTTACACAGTGCAATTCCTTGTAGATTAGTTTATCAAATGTCTAATTATAGGAGTTATTTGCAATTGTCTTTCAGAAAGAACCAAAGAAGGACATTGCCAAGCCCAAGTTGCCTTCATAAAGTTCATGCAGTTGACATATTGACATAATGATATGTTTGGCAGTCAGAGTGGCAAATTTCTTTTTAAAACACAAAAGGGTGTACTGTAGACAGGTGTTAAACGTCAAAATGTGGTCTTAGCTGCCTGTGTTCCACCCCTGATACTATGTTGGAAGCTGGCAAATGATTGCCTTTCTAGTATGACACACTGTTGTTTTGTACTTCTTAAGTGTTCTGTGGTTCTTTTTATGTTTTGTGATTGACTGGTGACCAGACCAAGATGTATCCAAAACCTACTTCCAGCATTTCTGTATAAATATATGGCTGCTTTCTCAAGCACACCTAAACATCTGTTTGCTTGCATATTTCACTGTTAGCCGGCGTGTCCGTGCTGTGACAAACGTCCACATAATGTCAGAGACCAGCTGAACACATACAAAACCAATCTGGCTTGCTGCCACCTTCGACCTGCAGTGAGAACCTCCACTAGGAGGATGTGAAGCACTGCTGCTAGGGCCACTCAAAACACTTCATCTATCAACTGGGAGGACAGGGTGGGGTTTCACCTTAATGTTGCGCCCCATCCAGTGGCAGCCTATTGATTTGAACTTTCTACATCTATCCACCATATATTATAGTGTTACCAGAATGTGTTTTTTTCACCTTTCGCCCTCGCCATTCAGATTTGATTGATTTACATTTAGATTGAATATTCGTCTGTTACAAACTTTGCAGAAATAGTGAAAGCTTTACTACTCCGCCGTTATCTTTGAGACAATGCAAAACCAGAGTTGTTGTTATTACTGCAAAAACATGTATTTGCATGGGAATAAGAAGCGGGGGTGGGGGTGTACTTGGGAATTACTTTACACCCTAGTGAAGACTGCTAAATTTGCCTTGTGGGGACTCACCAGAATAGTAAACAGAGGAATAACAACAAACATTGTGCACAATCAGCAATTAACTTGCCATTAATGAAACAATTGACATGAGCTCATTTCTAGTGAGCAATATCAAAGAGCGCACAGTAAAATAAGCAAGCTGCAAAGCTACATAGTAGCTCAAGAGAATAAATTAGAAATAAAAAATCAAGAACACCTCCCTCGCAGTTTCTCAATGTGATACAGATTGTTAGAATTCAACCGCAACACGTAGGGACTAACTGTTTTGACAACCGTGCCATAGTGCCACAGATTTTCCTGAATATATGCTTTTGTTTTCAAAGACAATGCTTTTCATCGCCCTTTTCCTGGGATTAAATAAAGTTTTTTTAATGTCATCTAACGCCAAATACAATTTGAGTATCGTTTTTATGTATTTGTTTGTACCGTACCCAACTCTCTGCAAACTCCCCAGTGGAGTTTCTGGTCTATTGGTTGATTACTTGTACTACTGTGAAATGCAAGGGCATATTGTGCTTTTTGCTCAGAGCTATAATCCAGATAAGAAATATTGATTGTTTTAAGAGGAAACTCTAAATTGTGGTATGTATCTGATTGATAGGCCTTTGCAGGTAAGTTTATGGTTCAAAAAAGCGATGGTAGATACTTTGTACTTTGTTTTCAAAATGCCTTTACTTATTTGTTTTTAAATGGCTTTAAAGGGTCAGTTGAGTGAGCTCAACATTGCCATCTATACAGAATGGCTTAATAAATCTACATTATATGTACTAAAAATGACGTCAGTACTAAAATTCACGCCACTCAAAGAATCTGTAGTAATTTTTAAAATCTTTTTTGGGATGAGATTCACGACACCCTGGCCTGCCCGCTCGGCTTCCTGTTTTCTTTTTCAGCTTGTGTTCTGTACTGTACGTCACAAAAGGGAGGCAAGCATTGTAATTCTGTTCTATTTACTTTTCTTTCCATGATTCCAGGCATGTTCTTCACATTAGCGTATGAGTTGATGTGCAATATTTGTAGCAAATTAGGCAAAAGCTGAACCTCCAGGAATGTTCAGATTGCACAGACTGTGACATAAGGCGGAAGTGTTTAAATTTATTTATGATTGTGTTGTATGGCTTTGTGTAGTGTTCTGTTTGTTCCATGGGTTGCATTTACTTACAGTCATAATTGGCGTCAGGGCAAAGAGCTCTTCCTCTGCTGCGAGTACCACAATTGAACTATTTTTATCATTTTTTTTAGTCAGACAGATAAAGTTTTTACCTACTTTACATGTTTTGGCTACTTCCTTTATAAGGCTACAGCCTTCCTCAAAAGCGTCACAAGATGGTGCACAATTGAAGTTGTGACCCGCAGGGGGGCCGAGGACTGGGACGTCTGAAAAATCTTGCTGTGCTGTTTACTGGTGTTTGTGTTTTGTTGCTGCAGTCCTTGCTTGCTTGTGAGAAGGGAACTGCAGATTCCACAAGATCGTCTCACTCAGCAGTGACCCAGTAACCTGTACCCCCAAAGAGGAGGTCCCCACCCTTTGCCTCTCATTAGACTGTGGTAGCAATCTCTTTTTTCTTTTCGTTTTGCAAATTTTGCTGTTTTATTGTCTCAATTTTTAGTGGTTTTAGCTCATTTACTTGGAATGAATGTCTCATCGGGCCTGAATCGGGAGACTAACATCAGCTTCATCCTAACAAAGGCCTCAGCAACTTCCTGCTGTTGCTGAGTAAGTCACGAGAGCTGTTGAGGCATTTCTATACAGCAGTCACTAATCAGTCCTATCTTTTTAAATCACAGTATAATTCAGTATAATATATGTCATAATTCCATAGTGGTATTTTACCAAGTTTACACATCTCTGTTGTACAGTAAGTATTAGTATGTTCATTATTGTATCTGTGTCTCTGCATTATTTGCAGAACTGATGTTGATCACAATTTCATACCACTAGACCAGTGGTTCTTAACCTGGGTTCGATTGATTCGGTCTCAGGGGTTTGGCAGAGCCTCCACTGCGGAGGTCCGAACACACCTGATTTATCGTGTAAATTTCTGATGACGCATGTCTGAACTGGTCTCGCAAAGGCAACAGCAGAGGTCACACTGATTTGCAGGTATGTAATTTGTTGCGCGTTCATGCATTGTGTTGGTTTTGGACTTTGAACAAGGTGATGTTCATGCACGGCTCATTTTGTGCACCAGGAAAAAACATCTATGTCTTGAATTTGAAAAAAAAAGTTTTATTTTTCACTAATAAGGGGTTCGGTTAATGCGCATATGAAGCTGGTGGGGTTTGGTACCTCCAAGAAGGTTAAGAACCACTGCACTAAACACTTTAAAGAGCTTAAATGTTCAATCAATTAAGCACGCTGCAAGTTTTGCACAAGTGTCATTTTATCACAATTACCACATTACTGCTCACATTACATTGTTTGACACCTGCCATTGTTTATATACTATGCCACACTAATTGCATATTCACAGTGCTTGAAGACTCTTAGTATTTGTGTTATGTCCTTAATGTTCATTTTGGTTTGTTGCTGTAATACAAAAGTAGATCAATCTAACAGAAAACAAATCTATTGTGTTGTATTTTTGAACATGCTTGTCCCAAAAAAGATTATTCTGATCTTGATATCGATGGTTGTGCTTTTCAATATACAAACAAAATGTCTTACTTCATTGATAAAGCTTTACTCCTAGTCTGTTAAAGATCTATTCATGTTTGCCAAGTTTGATGGTACAAAAGCTGATGGGGAAGGGAATGGGAACAGCACTAAACACTTATTAATGATAAAGGGACAACTCCGGTGGGCTTCAAGTCTGCTCTATTTATTCAAACAACCTGCCAGGCATGTTAAAGAGAATATACTATATTTGGATTTCCCCACTGTACTTAATTATAAAGTATCACCCCAAAAAATCTTGCAAATTACATTCAAACATGACAACCAGAAATAATACTGGGTTAATTACGTGAGTTACAAATTAAAAATTTGGGACCTATATCATCCACAGAATCAGCAACTAATTTGGGATGGGGAGATTTTAGAGGTCCAAACATAGATGAGAAACTTGCAGTCAACACAGCGTGATGACCACTTGGTCAATATCGTGACATCCAATACATGCAGTGTATTAAGAATTCTGCCTTTACAAAGATAAAATTGTACTGAGAGATGTGTTTCGAGGATGTGACTCTTCTGTGACCAGTTGAAATAATGAAAAAGACAACTCTTATTATGAGACCTGATGACCATTCACCAATATTAACACCTCTCTCAAAAAGGAGCATTATTACATTTATAAAACACAATTATTGTATTGAATATTATTGTATTTTGCAAGTGGTCATAATGCTGTGGTTTATATGCATGATGTAGTCATTTCAGCTATGCAGGTCAGAACAATTAAGATTTGCTGGAAGTGATTAAGAGGTGCTTTGCATGATGACATGAAACCAAAATGACATAAAACCAGTTGGGAACACTATTTTTGAGTTAGGTCTGACAACTATGTTTAATGAATTTTGGAGTGCAGAATTTTGTAAGTTTTTTAAGATTCCCCAATTAGTAACGCAAGCGCGATTAGTAAGTGGCTGACCAGGCCTTACGCTAACTGACCAGTGGTTTGGCGATCCTTTTTACAATGCGCTCTGTAATTAATTTTGGACAATTTATCACGGCACAGCTGAATATCTCTGAATACCGCAGCACAGTGATTGGGAAATATGGCACATGAAAATGTTCTTGGTGACCATCATTACCAAAAAGTGGCCTAATATTGCAATAATGAGGTCAACCACTACATAAAGACCATTAAAAGCTTTGAAAAAATGTCTCTGTTTAGATCTCCTGTCCAACCAGCTTGAGATAAGGAGCTCCAAGAGATCTTTCTTTCTGCATGCTAAAGGAGCGCAACATCAGCTCACATAAGATCCTTATCGCCTTGCCGTGAATGGTGGCATAGCTGAATGGATTGTGCAAACTCAGAAGCGTGTAATGAAGTATCTCAAGGACAAGGAACACGGTAAAGACGTCATAATTTCCTGTTGACCTACAGAAACACCCCACACAGCACCACAAGACCCCTCACCTGCTGAAGCCATCAGGAAAATGAATTGAAGCGACTCAATACATCAATTGAGACTGACAACCTACTCAGCATCTCAATCTTTAGAATATTAATATGCCTTTTACAAATTTGGTGCAAATACAGATACAGATCAATAGAGGGATTGAGACAGTCTACCCTCAGTCCTTCATTACACCAAATTGTCTTACCTGGTTGGGGGTGTTAAGTTAAAAAAAAATACGTTTGCAATATATTACCATCTGGGGGTCTTTGTGTCCCTGCTGTGTCTTATGTCATCATCAAATAGTTTTCACTCACAAAAAAAACAAATGTGAACGTTAACCAGGAATTTGAAGAGTAAATTAGTCAGATACTGAGGTTTAAATGTATATTATTGTGTATTATGAACCCTCGCCGTGACGCATGGCAAAAAAATGAAAGCCGTTTTTCCCAGAGATCATTGGCTGTCGGATAATATTTTGTACGACACTGCATTAACCGGACTTGAACTTTATTCTACACTTGGCTAGAATGCAGAACGGCAACTAAGCCAACCCAATGTAAATGACGCCAGTTTGCACTACCTGAGTGTACTTTATTAATACCTGACTCACTCACATAAGATGTGTTACACTGACACTGATCCCGCACGTCAAAATAACTTCATAAAAACAATACGGAACAATGGATGTTTTTTTATTTAATACGATCATGCCATACTGTGATCATACATCTCTCCATTAGCACAGGAAGCAATCCAAATATTGTATCCCCTTTTTACAAATCAGCATCCATGTTGCACATCTGAATGCCACCATCACAGCAGCCAGAAATTGTGAATGCTGAAGGGAGAAAGTGCAGCTCAAGGTTGCTTGCTGCTTTGCCTGTTCAGGATAATAATTACGCACTGCAAAAGTGCACTCTTTGAAACAGTAGCACAGGAATGTAATGGCTTCCATATGCGGGTTACACACATGTACAATTTTGCTCATTCAAAAAGAAGAACACATTGCTCTGCCATCAATCTTTTTAAGCTGTGGTCTTCTAAATGAATTCACGCTGCCTTAAACACACTGTTTACGATTAAAACGCATGTATATGGTGTGTACATGCTTTCTACAAATTCCTCTGCTGCGTGTGTTCTGGCATGGACATCTAATGCATGCATGTTCATGTTGCTTACACAAGTATGGTCCACAGAGAGGACAAGCTATAGCTTCTGTACCAGAAGCATATAATTATTGAGGCAGCTCTGAGAAGAGAGCAGATAGCCTGCTGGGTAATTGCCACTAAGCGTGTGAAAGGAAGTATGGCTCCTTTATTTTCAGCACTTATTCAAATGAATCAACTCAAGAAACCGAGTTCAAAAGACATACGTACTCTATGTACCGCATATCCTGCTGTGCGTTTTTCTGCCAGAAAAAAAGGATACTCTTAGACATGTTTGATAAATGATCTCTACATCTCCTGCTATATTCCAAGATAGTAGCGGTTGATTGATTGATTGATTATATTTAGTAATATAAGTCACATTACAAACAACCATTAACATAAAATAAAACCACATACACACACACAGAACTGTGTAGACACACACGCACGCACACACACACACACACACACATACACGCACACACACACACACACACAAAATGAAAAATAAAGGAAACAAAAACATCTGAGCAGGCAAACCCAAACAAGTAAATTAACCAGCAGGGATTGAAGTGGTCTAAGATGGTCAGGTTATTCCGTAATGACACTATTCTGCTACTACAAAAAAATATTTCCCAAGGTCCAATTTAGAACGTTTAACCTGGAGTTTGAATTACGACAAGGATGGCTAAACCTTTGTTTTAAGAGTACCCAGAGATGCCAGTCAGTCTACGAATGAATAAGCATTTAATTCAGTGTCTTGTTTTAAATTAGGGCACCAACACATAAATGTACCGTGTTTTCCGGACTATAAGGCGCACCTAAAAACCTAAAATTTTCTCAAAAGCCTACAGTGCGCCTTATAGTCCAGTGCGCCTTATATATGGACCAAATTCCTAAATTTAAACTGGCCCGAAGCATTGTGTCATAAAATAAATCATAAGTGGCCCGCTGAAGACTATGAATCATTAATCAAAAATACTATGGATTATTTTGTGATTATAAAGTAATTTGTTGCGTCTGAAGTTGAAATAAAAAAGATAAAATGGAGAATGATTTGATTTGGATTAAAAATCTGA
The DNA here is from genome assembly GCF_901709675.1 of Syngnathus acus. Classification (NCBI taxonomy): domain Eukaryota; kingdom Metazoa; phylum Chordata; class Actinopteri; order Syngnathiformes; family Syngnathidae; genus Syngnathus; species Syngnathus acus. Next base: position 15,592,298 of record NC_051094.1, on the reverse strand, counting down.
CATGATGCATTAATGGTGCGCCTTATAGTCCGGTGCGCCTTATATAAGGACAAAGTTTTAAAATGGGCCATTCATTGAAGGTGCGCCTTATAGTCCGGTGCGCCTTATAGTCCGGAAAATACGGTAATTGTGTCCGTGCAGAACATCACTCTTCACTGTCTTTCGGCCAGGGATGGGCAACTTAAATCATCAGTACTACTCGCGGGCCACATCCAGGTGGACTACACACTTCTTGTATGACGCAAATTTTATTTTAGAAATGGACAAAATATCTGATTATGTGCAAAATGTACACTCTTACATCATTTCATTTTTTATAATACAATTCTTAATGCACGTAGAAAATATCCACTATCCTTCAGTGAGCAACAAAGGGTTTGAAGAATAGGCTACAACAAAATAATTACATACTATCATTTTTTTTCCAGTGCAAAGGTTTCTCGCATAAAACCTATAATTCAAGGGCGGCACAAAACTGAACAAGAAACCAACATTAAGTGCAAGAACTCACTTTGTGCATTTTTTTCAAACAAAAATCAACTCATTCAAAATTGTAATATTTTTGGCTTAAAACAGTCTTGTGATTTTCTTACAGCCATCTTGTTGCTGGTGTGAAATTCAGTTACGTTTTGTGAATCTTCCAAATACTGCAAAAAATTGGACACATGCATGGTGGTAGGATCTTGTGTGGTGTGGCGCTCCATAGAGTTCCACGTGACGCCAAGATATGGGCCAAAAAAGTGCGTCACCAGGAACTCCTATCTTTATGACGTATGTTTATTCTCTGTTATTGTCTCTGATGTAAGTAAGAAACCGCAAATAAAAAACGATGGACAAGGCATAAAAGTTAGTTTAGCTATGACATATTTTGTTGGGTTGTCCCTCGGGCACCACATAAAACCCCTTTTGTGATGCTTTGCAGCAACCGATAGATGTTTGTCTATCTATCAAGGAAGCGACTATTACCGTATTTTCCGCCCTAAAAGGCGCACCTAAAAACCTAAAATTTTCTCAAAAGCCGACAGTGCGCCTTATAGGCCAGTACGCCTTATATATGGATCAACTGATGAATTTGTTGATCCATACTGGTTGTACACAGTGCTCTGCCAAAATGTTTCAGTACGTTTTAGTACGACTAGTAAATTACAAGGTCGCATCGCTTCCCAGCATTACGGCAACTGTAGTCAGGGGGCGTCACCGAATAGCTGTTGTACCCGCGAGGCTATTTCATGTCAAAATAGGCTGCTCTGTTAATGTTTCGAGTAAATCTACGGATCGATATGGAAGGGAAACATAGGTAAGTAGTACCAATGCGTTAGATCGAACTTTAGTCAGTTCCGATCATTTTATAGGAGATCGTTTGAGAAACGCGATTGTTTACACTTTGCTGAGGCTCATGGGAGATTGCGAGCTGAGGCTCGTGAGACTTTGCGGATGGCTAATGCTATTGCGATAGCTGCTATACGTACCAGGCTATTTCATGTCAAAATAGGCTGCTCTGTTAATGTTTCGAGTAAATCTACGGATCGATATGGAAGGGAAACATAGGTAAGTAGTACAAATGCGTTGGATCGAACTGTGGATGCATACCGCAACCCTAGTCAACCTCAGTTTGATGCAGTATAGCTTCTATTTTATGCGCCTTATAATCCGGTGCGCCTTATATATGGACAAAGTTTTAAAATGGGCCGTTCATTGAAGGTGCGCCTTATAACCCGGTGCGCCTTTTAGGGCGGAAAATACGGTATTTCATGCAGGCAGTCATGCAATTCTTCTTACCGGCCCAACATAATTGTGATAATTGTTTAACAATCCTATTGGATGACTGCTGGACTTGACATTGTTGGTACAAATGGAGGTCTACAGACATTTCACTCGGCTTTTTTTTCATGTGAAATTTTGTTAATCATTTCTCGACTCCTATCTCCCCCCCGCCCCTTGTTTTAAGGTTATAAATAAATGTATGTAAAATGACACGAGAACAGTGAAAGCCTGTGGGCGCACGTGTTTCTAAAAGACAACTGATACATGTAAAGCAAGGAAGAACTGTTAGCTTTTTGTACCTATTCAGCGTTTGTAACATGTCACGTTGTACAAATAACACAAATCAATCTGCCTTTTTCTATCAGTTGTGGCCTCTTCAAAGCATAACCAAGTAATTACAGCACAAGATGCTAAATACATGGGCACACACAACCAAATACGCACACACACACACGTACACACACAACTTTACACTAACACGTGCCTTGACAAGTCAGTAGAATCTGAAACATCCCTCAAGATCTCAGCAGTGGCAAATGTTAGTGAACTGGAAGACATAAGTTGCTATTTCATACCAGGAACAGAACAGTCGAACGGTAATTTTTTTGCATTTACCATCCTGATATTTTATGCAGATGAGTATTCTTTTATTATTAAGGCAGAACAAAAAAAAAACACTCTGTTCAGAGAGAATGTAAATGTTAATCAGGAAGTGGGTTGGGTGACTGTGAGTTTAGTGAATGTGAATAGTCAATTAACCAGTTAATGAGCTTTAAATGTTTATTATTACGAGTTACGTCTGCCGTTAGCCCTTCTCTCACATCATGACGCATGACAAAAACTGAAAGCTGTTTGCCCAAATGAGATCGTCAACCCAGGTTTAGGTTGCCACTGGTGGTTTTGTATGGCAGCGCAATAACTGACTTGGATTGATTTTCCCTTTGGCTACAATGCAGTGTGGGATCCTGGTGGAAGCAAGTCTTTTTAAACAAAACTTTTTAGCATTATTGCAGATTTTTTTGAATTGTGACAGCTTGCGTGCGACTGACGGATGTGTATGTGGGATGTGTGTATGGAGAGTGCGGATGTGCGTGAAGAAATGGTCTGGCGGAAGAGGCCTAGTTGATTGAGTGCGGTTGTGAACATGGGGCAGATAAAAACTGCCAAGAGACTATTTCCCAGTGGTGTGTATTGTTGGGCCATTGGGCTTACCCGTTAATGAAATGCGATGATGTCCGCAACTCCGGCCTTGGAGAAAAATCTCCCTTGCGTCCCCCGACTACAGTTTGGCGCCAAGCAGAACTGGATAACATCAATGAATGTGAGGCTCTTTAAGGCTCAATGGCAGCCACTGTATGGTGTAGATATTAAGATGCAATCCACCATTTGTATCAAATTGGATTTCTTATCTGACTTTTTTGTTTTCCCACACAGAGGGACAATGGACGAAATGGTGACATCCTTTTCAGTAATGAGGATGGACGGGTGGCGGAGGGCCGATAAATAAGATTGAATAAGGATGGGCAAATGAGGACTCATGGTTGCCCATTTCATGGACGAAGGACAGAGGACGAACTAACAAAATTTCTTGCCTTTCTCTGTTGGAAGGAAATGCTTTTGAGACTGCTTTTCTGACATATTATGGAAATGGGGTTAGGAAATCGTTGACTCTGTACATAATAACACAACCTCAAAAATATGTCTGCTGCATGTACTAGTACACAGATCTGCACACTAATTTGCACTTTTACTTCGATCACTCGCTGATGAACTGTCAGCTTCATGCGGGAAAACATAATCCATGCCATCTTTGTAGGGGCTTTAAAGTTTGCCGTACTATTTATAGGTTCATGGCTCAAGTGCAGCCACTAGTTCTGTACTTAGTTGACATCTGTACTTGCCACAGGTAAAGCAGTACGTATATGCGTGCAGGTAGCACGAGACAAGACAACTCCAGCGAAAAATTAAGTAATTAGTAAGACAAAACATAGCATTCTATAATTCTTGGTCCATGGGATAATTTAACACAAGAGAACTGTTTTAAATTTAGGCTATCCTGACAAATATTTAGGATATCAAAGCTCTGGCCGTCAGACGCAAAGCCATACATGTTTATATCATTGAGTATAAATCTATGTGGGAATTAGAATATGTGGAGATTTAGTTTAAACCATGTTATGGTCATTAAAAATGCTGATTTGAAGCACATGATACCGCTCGACATTTTAGAGTCCCTGGAAGCCAAAAAGAAAACTGTGAGGTCTTGGCAGCTCTGCCATATTTGTTTTGCTTCTTCATGTAAGTGGAGTCGGTGCCACAAACAAATCAAATATGACTTGAACTGAATATGAGACGGAACTGTGGCTGTCCTTAAGGTCGAAACAGGCTGAGTATAAGTCTGGTGGATCCACGGATTAGATGCTGGAAATATACAGCTTGCTTCGGGCGCTGGCAACCCACGCTACGACACTGAGTGGACACATCCAGACATTTTGACTTACCGGTATTTCCAGGCATAGGATGTTCAAGCAAAATATCTGTGCCTCTGTAAATCAATGTTAGACGAACACGGACTGCAGAAAAGCAAGGCAAGAGCCTACTTGTGTCAGTGTGTCAATCAATATTCTACCGCTCATGCCGAGACTGCAAACAGGGCTAGTAAACCAGAAAACTGCAACTAAATTGGGTATAGCATGAAGCCGGCAGGGGGTTGCTAAATCCAAATATTTTCAGGAGTTGATGTTGGCAAACTCAGCCTGCTGTGGCTTTGCTGCCTTGCGGTGTGATCCCATCCCACTGGGCCAAAGCAAAATTCAAAAGCATAAACTTGGGCAAACTTCGAGCAGACCACACAGAATACAAAATACACCTTCTCCTTCAAGGACCCTAAATAATTCTGCAGCATCCCTTAATGACGTGTGTCTAATTGAGGTAAAGTTATGCATCGGATAGTTTGAATATCACTTTAAAAACTGGCAATATAAGCATATACCTTGCCTTTTCATCAGTCTAAGGTTTGTATACTGTTCCTGTTTGGTGATTGACAAGCCCTTCTGTTTCACCACTCCCATTGCAAGTGTGAGTGGCTCAATCTGTGACATATATGAATAAAGCCTTTACATTAGGTTATGGCCTGAGTCCTTGGATTGAATAGATAGAGACCTGTGGTTTCCTCACAGGGATTTCAACTTCTTTCCCCTTCAACTAGCATATACACAATCAGGCAAGTGCCTGTCGAGAAGTGATACAAAGAGCTTAGTGTGTGAATGTGTAGGTGAAGAAAAGAGTGACAGGAACGATGTTTATACAGTAGGTCTGTCAAACCAAACACAGACACCAAGACTCCTGGCTTAACAGATGGTAAAAAGACCTTACAGTACGGCTTTTCTGGAGATTTCTGTCATGTCGCAACAGTGGATTTCATAGTTTTAGTTGGATTAAGGGAATGCAGACTTAGTGATTAGTTGCATTTGAGTCATGACATAACAAAACCACAGTGTGACCGGAGGCAAGTGAAAAATCACTCTCAATTGCGTTTCAGTGTTTACACTACTGAAGAAAATGCAAAACATTTGATAAAAAAAAAACAAAAAACAATTACGAGAGAGAGTATCGTTTAAATTCAGTCAAATCAGGACTGAGACAATGTTGTAGGTGGCTCGTCGCTCCAAAAGAAAAAAAACATACTGGTGGTTGAAATCAACCCCGTGGGGCCTTTTCCATGTAGCCATATACACATTTCCTCACCAGCTGGTTCACTTGAACTTATATTTCAATGCCTGGTTTTGATCTACTTTGACTAAACATAGAAGTCATGTGTGCTCCTGCTAATTCAAAACACGTTTGGCTTGCAATTTGTACCTTTTTGTCTCATAAACTCACGTGAACCCTAAAATCCATCATTCGACTACAATTTAAAGGAGTGGATGGAAGTGGCAGAATTACATTGTTAAGGGCACTGAGCCATGGGCTGATTGAGGGTTTCTACACAGACGCTGTGATGACATGTCACACCAAAGCTTGGATTGATCACACAGCTGCTTTGCTGTGCTGTCCATCCGCCTGCACCATCTGTTTAAAGCCCCTATCTCGAGCAATTCCCCATTATTGGGAAAGCATTTTTTAAAGTTGAAATATTGTCCAATATTGTTACCATTCTCATCACATGCCAACATAATTCTTTTTCTACTCATCTTGAAAACAAGAAAGGTGATGGAATTTTCACCCAACAATGACCTTCTTTGACATACAGATAGCCTACATATTTTTTTATTTAGCTTTATCAGAGGAACTACCAGTCTGGACAGTTTATATACACATACATTTAAGTGATATTTTCTATTGCTAGATGATAACTGCTCAATGCTGTTATTGTGTTTATGTTTTTGTAGTAACGCCAAGGTAAACATTTGATTTCAGTGTAGTGGTCTTTGGAGTACTTATTTAATTACAAGCTATTGCCTCTCTGGGAACCTGACCATATAATGCAATATAAGAGTGCCATGGAGCTGCACCATATGCTGGGTGATAAAAAAGATTATTGAGCCATTGGATATTTGAGACCTGGGAAAATCTCAATTAGTTTACATCTTTATCACTGGAATATAAACAGTTATTTTTATGTGGTCCTTTTGACCTTTGTTGGCTGGATTCCCAAATGAATGCTTAAAAACTGCTGAGATTTTCGGAACGGATTCAAAATGTGAAAAAAGTCTTGAACGCTTTCCGGAGGGCTAAGTTTACCTAATGATTTTCTCAGCCCAAACGTTTCTTTGCAAGAAAAGCATGAGATCAGAGAAGATAAATGTACCGTCAATGGCTATTAAAATGTTATGACACAAACTCCAATGAACTCAATACATTTTATCAGGAGAAATCCATCCATCCATCCATCCATCCATCCATCCATCCATCCATCCATCCATCCATCCATCCATCCATCCATCCATCCATCCATCCATCCATCCATCCATCCATCCATCCATCCACCCCTCCCCCTTTACGTGGATAGACTTCCCTCAGCCAACATTTTTACAGGCTTGTTATAAGGATGGCGTCATAAAACCTATTATTGGGTGATTCGCTCTTTGTAATGTTTTCCTGGGGATTGTAAAAGTGTATTTTTGATTGAATTAAAACATGAATCAACGCAATGATCTAAACAGTTTATTCTGTTCCCCATGTTTTCTATCCTGTGACTACAAAGGTCTACTGTGCCCTGCCTCACACCAATCAGCTAAGACAGGCGAGATAGACTAGGTATAAATATAGTATATTATACAATGTGACCGACAGGTAACCTTTCTCGGGTGCACGTTACACCTTGATGACTTTAGTACTCATGAGTAGCAGTTATGCTGTAGAATTCATGACCAGTCACTCAAATAACTGCCTTTGTAAGTGATACCTCCTCAGAGTGTGGAGATGTATTACAAGAAAATGACCAGTAACAGACTCTACTGTAAAAGTACCTGCAGTCCATAAACACCCAGGCTTTAGATGAGGTCTGTCTTGAGGGGTGCTGTAAATCATATTATAAGAATCTGAGGTTAGAATGCAGAAATTGGGGGTTTACCCCCTGCCTGTGGCAGTGATACATACACTTTATTATATTACGTGAAGACCTGCATGAAAACAATGTGCATGTTTTCCACCAACAGTAGCTAAGTTTACCTATGAATGTATTTTTAGATGAAATTCAACCTAGACTAATGGAATCAATTATTTAAATTTGGATGCTGATGAAGCATGCAGTTGGGGTTGAGACACAGGTGTCAAACTCAAGGCCCGGGGGCAGATACGGCCCGCCACATCCTTTTATGTGGCCCGCGAAGACAAATTGTGCATCAAATTCGTGTGTCATTACTAGAATTGGAAATTGTCTTCATTTTTAAGAATATCTTTTTTTTTTAAATATTTGACCAGTTTTTACTCGTCTGATTTGAAAATGAGTTATTTGTCAGTTTGTTTTGTAGCTTTTACCGTATATAATATGAGGTGCTCATACATACATTTATTTGGGTTGACAATCATAATGGCCCTCCGAAAGAAGCTATGACTACAATGCGGCCCGCGAAAAAAATTAGTTTGTCACCCCTGGGTTGAGACATCAATGCATGCGTTGTTTCAGTATCAACACTAAATTTTTCTCATGAGTTTATTGTCTGGTTAAAAGATATCACAGTGTTGACTTTTGAGACTGTCTGAATGCAAATAGTATGTGTATAATCCCTGCCCTCTTTATACTGTCTATGGCCTTAACCATTACGCCAATTACAAGTGGTTATTAGGATAATGAGATCAATTTATGAAGCCCCTCAACTGTATTTTAGAAAGAGTGAAACAAACAACAATATCTGTTTGGATAGTGGAAGAGAAGCCACAGTGAGCGTAATGACAGCAAACAGCAGGTGGGTTGGCAGGTTGCTCTGACACACCAGGCTACTGGCATTGCAGCCTACCATATGACCTTCAACACATCATCATTTGGCCATTAACCAGGCTGAGCGGGAGAAGGGCAGCGTTTTAACTGCTACTTAGTGAGAGTGCACTGTGGAGCCAAGTCTGCTCACTGACACCAAGTTTGGTATTAAGTGCATCACATTGTACTTTGTTACATAATACTGTAATTCTTTCATATAAGCCAACAAAAAAGGGATATTTAACAAATGAAAAATCAGAAAATGAATAGATTTGATTAAAAAAAAAAAAAAATCTGCATGCATTCTGGAACGCAATGAAACTTGGTTTGACAGTAGTGCTTCTCAAATTTTGTCCCAGTTACAGATTTGGATCAATCTTAAAATCTTATTGTGAATTTTTTTATGAATGATTGATGTTATTTTGTCAGGAAAATGTATTTTTAATAGAACTGATATACAAATATAAAAACATAATTAATAAAAAAATGTATTTAAAAAAAAAAAAAAAACAGTGTGTTGATTTAATTTTATCTGATGGACTGTCATCAATAGGTGAATGAGGAAGCAGTGAGAAGCCCTTTGAGAACAAAAAAGTGCTAGACAAGTACATTTACCATTTCATTAAGGAGTTGCACAAAATAAAATCATTTAAATACCAATAATTTATTTAGGTAGACTATATTATCCATCCATCCATCCATCCATCCATCCATCCATCCATCCATCCATCCATACATCCATCCATCCATTAACTGCCTCTCTTCACAAGGGTCACGGGCGTGCTGGAGCCTATCCCAGCTGACTTTGGCAGTAGGCGGGGTACACCCTGAGCTGGTTATTGACTCAAAATGTATAAATCCAGATCATTCTGTGTGCAACCACTTGAGAAAAAAAAAATTGTGTGTAAAAAAGAGTGTAATAAAAAACGGAATACAACACACCAGTTTTAACATTACCATATTTTCCACACCATGAGGCGCAGACTCAATTGCGGGGTCTATTTTGTATGTAATCCACAAATAGGGCATACTGTATTATAGGGCGCATTACTATTACGTTTTGTGTGGCGGAAATTTTGGAATTCGGTCCACACAAAAGATGCACCTTATGAAAAGGCGTACCTTCGTTTTTTGAGAAAATTAAAGGCTTTTACGTGTGCTTTATGATGCTGCAAATATTGTAATTTACACTCTGCTGTGTATTTTCCTTTTCCCGTATGTTATCAACACTAATTGAAAGCTAGTAAATCTATGAAACCACGTTTAACTCTTAACTGACTGATATAAAAGTTGTTGTGATTTTCTGTGGCACAAACCAGAAAAGTCTTGCCCTGAAAAAGACCATTAAAAGGATATAGCTCTAACTTGAACAGTAAACGTCTCTTCAAGAGTGTGTCACCCTGCAGCTGGGAAGTGCTGTTCTAGAGTGATGGGAGTCTGAATAATGCGGCCAATTGTTCTGTGTGAATGAGAAGGAGTTGGCACCAATTGGGTTCTTCTGGCAGACTATCCTGAGGCAGAGTGCCACCTTCTCTTTGGGGGAGCAAGGAGGGCGGAAAAAGTGATGAGAAACAGAGTCTTCCTTCAGAGAAATACAAGAGAAAGGGGGCAAGGAGAATTCATTCATTCCAACACTCTCAGGGTTTCAGTATTTGCTGACAGGAAAATAAAATCCCCACAAAGGAACTAAAAGCAGGCTGAAGCCGTGGCGTGGTCAGCTCTTTCGATCAAAAGCGGGCCTTTAGAACGGCTTGTGCGGCTGGAAAAATGGTCAAAGAGAAGAATGGCAAGGTGTTTTTCCACTCACTAATACTAAAATAAATGCCAACAGAAACTGACTGACTGTAGTAAGTTAAAGTCTCGTTAATGCTGAGTCCAGCTAGAGCTGCAGGTTTTGCCAGCTCCCACTGCCAAAATGCCAACAAAATTGCTTGGATGATTCACGAATACGTTGAGATTATGGGTTACACAAGGCTGGGCTTAGCCTGAAAGGACTTTTTGACTTTCTTCAGAGGAAATCCCTCTTTAGAGCAAATCATGGAAACATGTTACTAAAACAGGGAGACTACCGGTCTCCTAACTAGGTCACTAGATCAAGTCAAGCGAGAATCAGGAAGCAAGAGATGGCTGAATGCAGCGCCACAAACCACTCAGCCGCGCCAACCCCCAACACACACACACACACACACACCATAGGAGATCTTGTTAAGAGGTGTTACAGAAAACGATGAGGGGAAATAGTTGCTAAACCAAGCCCAATGGCTAATTTAAAACATCTGCACTCAATGACGTGCACTGCATGACACACACTAGCCAACTTTGGGTAGCAGAACCGTCCTTGATGTCACTACACAATTTGTTGTTAAAATCATCTTGAAAAAGTGGAACTATTAAAGCAGACTGAAAATGCCCTTTCTTTCTTAGAGGTCAGGAATCTCAAGTCACTGCAATATCAACATACCTTGCAAACATACCCCCTAAGACCAGATGACATCAGAACAATCTGCTTAGGCTCTTAAGTGATTTCAGACAATGGCTGTGGCATCATTGTTGGTTTTTTTTTCTATGAGAAGGTCCTTTATTTAGTAACTGTTTCTTCTTCTTGATTATTATTATTAGTTAAGAGGCCCTCGGTTTAAATCTCAGCTCAGGCCGTGTGGCGTTTCTTCCTGTACTGCGTGGCAATGCCACTTCCCTCCCGCATTCCACAAACATGCGTGGTCGGTTGACTGAAGACTTAATTGCCAATTGACTGTGGTTGATTGTCACTAGATCCCCTGCAATTGAAGGCTGACCATGCAGTCCCCCATTTTCCTTGACCAAAAATGCACAAAAATCATGTGGATAAATAAATAAAATCTCTTAACACACAACAATGTCCACGAGCAAATCTGACTGTACTTATTTATAATATACCCTCTCACGCACACCCAGACATATTTTTTACTACAAATAGAATACATCATTACACTGTTAAGTTAATGTGCAGTTAATGGACTTTTTAACCAGATATTTACCAACTTGTTTAAGAGCAGTGATGGGTTTATTAACGTGTGCTTCATTTTTCATACTTTTGTATTATTAATATATATACAACAATAATTATAATAACCATACCAGAGAGCGAAGCTGTTCTCATGTCGGGCTGCTGAGTTTCACGTTCATGTAGTTAGACTTGTCATCCATTGGTTTGGAGTGTGGTTTAATGATTTTCATAATGGGTTATTAGGTCTCAAAGAGTCAAAAGGGCTTTCTTCAGAAACCTTGAAGTCTGCCAACGACAAGGATTGTCATAGTCATTTGTGGCTATGGAAGATTTTTGTTGTATCCTGGAAAATACTTCCACCTCCACTAATGGTGTAACCAGAAATGTTTGCATCATGGAATAAGCAGAATTTCCTTAGAGCTTGACCCCAAATAGTCTTTGGATTTGACTACTGCAGTAGGTCTCGTAGTTTGCTATATTGTATGTTAATAATCTATTATATTTATTATATGATTATTTTCTAAGTTCAAGTTCCACACAGAATAATACAATGACAGTCCCCCTAGATGAATGTATGTAGTTATTCCATCAGCCTTCAGTTTACCGGAAGCCTGACTGAGATCAAAGTTGGGTTGATGGAAAGCAGAGCTTAGAATTTAGGCTCTATCCTCTAAAGACGTAAGCATATGCGTGCTGTCTGCTGAGCCAATATCATCACCCCCAAGGCCACCTACCCTTAAGTGGAGCAGAGCCTGAAGGCATGCAAGGGTAACGTGTGTATGGCAAGGCACTCCAATCAACTGGCTGCGAGGGCCTGGCACTGCTGAATCGCCATGGTTTCCTCTGCCTGAAGCTATTTCCCAAGCTTTGTTGTGCCCGTTATCTTTGGTTGCAGATAATCCTGTATTTGCTGCGTGGATCACAGCTGCTTTGCCAGGAGTCTACCACCAGCTCAGTATGAATGTTAAACTCATTACATATTCAAAAGGAAACTAAATCTCCTGCATATCTCGTTGCTTGAGGGGCGTGTGCATGAGTGCTTGCCCATGAATGTGTGTGTCTGTGTGCATGTGTGCAGAGCTTTGGTCTACTCCATTTTCAAACTGGCTAGGCTACTGTTTTCAACGCATGTTTCATCTTCCGCTCTATCCTTACTTCTGATTGCCACAGGAAACAGATTGACCCCAAACTTTAGTTAGTCTGTTTATTGTTGATTGGATAGTTGTAACATAGCAACGCAAATAGGAATATACAGATGTTTCTGTTGTCCTTGGAAACACTGGAGACATTGTGTCGAGATGTGAACCAAATATGAGGTGTGTTCAAAACAGTTCCAGGACTGCTGTAAAATATATTTCAACTCAAAACAACAAACTACAAGTTTTTTCCCTTCCAAGTAATCCTCCTGGTTTCTCACTCACTTTCTCAAGTTCTTGCAGAATCCTCTGATGCTCCCTCCGGTCGGCCGTCCTGATGTCATTCACTTCTTCAAACCTTCACATGCCCCTTTGATCTTGGGAAAGAGGGGAAAAGTCACAAGAAGCAAGGTTGGGTTAGTAGGGGAATTGTTCCAACACAATGATGTTCTCAGCCAGGAACTGTCAGATGCTCAGGAAATTGTGAGCAGGCGTGTCATGGTGAACCAGGGTGTTGTCCTGACACAACTCTCGCCTTTCCTAGGACACCGAAATAACCAAAGGCAAAATGTTCGCTTTGTTAAAGTGCTGGTTGATCATCTGGCACACAATGAAAGAAAAACACTTGTTTGTGTTTGATATATGCATTGTGTCCCCAGTCCTGTAACTTTTGAGACACACTATCATATAGGAGATAACTGATTTCATAGGGATACTAAATCCAGTTTGCTGTAATTTCAAAACAATATTTTCTACTGATCAATTTTCAATTCATATTAATTATTGTTTAAAGTGCCACCCCTCCTCCCCGAAAGCTTTTCTGTAGGTTGATTCTGGCATGTGGAAACAAACACATTTCTTCTCAACCTATATTTGTGTCCTTGTTAATCATCTGGGCGGCATGGTTGGGCACTGGTTATCAAGTCCACCTCACAGTTCAGAGGTACGGGGTTTGATACCGACTCGGGCCATCCTGTGTGAAGTTTTCACACATTCCAAAAGCATTCATGGTAGGCTGTTTGACCGCTCCAAAAATGGATGGATGGATGGATGGATGGATGGATGGATGGATGGATGGATGGATGGATGGATGGATGGACGGTTATGATTTTTATTGTTCTGGAGAACTCCTTGGGCTCATACACTTAGGCATAAGAACTGGTGCACGCTGCCAGCCTCATTTACTGTGCTTGGGCATTTGACAGAGCACGCATTGCCATGCTGAGAGGTTCGGCAAACCAAGGGCAATTTCTTTTGTGTCCCTGGCACACCTGACAATTGGGTGGCTAACATAGACTAAACTTTAGACCAGCTGGAAGGAGGTCTAAGTTGTGGCGCAGGCGGTGTAACATGGATGGTGGATTTAATCAAGATGCAGGAAGACATTCTGAGCCTCATGGATATGTGTGGTGCATGTAATGGTATTACATTCACAAAAATAACAAGATCATGCATCGAGCCCTCTGAATCATTGTCGAACTCAGGTCACTGAACTCTATCATTATTATCATCTTTCATATATTTTTAAAACCTGGTGGGCAAAATGGTATTCACTCACTATTAATTAAAATGATGCGTGGATGACCAGTGATGTGCGTGTGTGTGAGGAGTGAAGATTCTTAAACGTGCCAGGGAGGTTCGTCTTTCCACATTGGCCCTCTATGCTCTTTAACAGAGCAGTGAGCATTTTATTTTTGTTTTATTAATTATGTCAAATCATTGTTGCTTTAGTCACTTCATTGCACTAACTTTCCAGGAAAGAAACATATGACACAAGAATGGCCCTTAGTTCTGTTGGGCTGATCACATTTCTCTTGATTGACGTCAATGGTACCCATCTGTGGTGGCACGAAAATCCAAGAAAACCATTGAAAAGGCGTAACCCTTGCGATGACTGAATCTTTTAAATGGTGAAGCTGTTGTTTGTCCAACGACTGTTGAAGTGTAATTAAAAACGTGAAAAATATACTGCAGCATATAAAGCATATAAAAATAATGGTTACTGGATGCAGTTAATAAAAAGTCTTGGATATATGTTTTCTAAATTAAAAAAGAATCCAGCCCTAACTGGAAGAAGATGATCCCGTCTAAGTATACGAAAAACATTCCACTTTGAGGAAAAGTTAAAAAATGAGAGCTTGTGAAAACTAAGCTGTAACTGTAATAGGCACACTTCAAAATGTTCATGTTCTACCATAAAAATGATATATGCAATTTATTACTAAACTAGGCATTTGGTTATATTCAGAGACTCAAGATCTGGTAAATCTAGTAAAGCACTGAAACCACAATGAGATCTTTAATGATTATTGTAGCATATAACATGTATGGGCAAGCCCATGCTATATGTTGCATGTGTAATCACATCATATTCAATCCCTACTGAGTGTAGGGTTAGGGTTAGCTCCAGTCTGGATTTCTAATACAGTGGACTGATACGCACTAAGTGGTATGTCGAGCTAAGTGTTCTTGTTGCTAATCTAATGCGTTTGTTGGCATGAATGGTTCAGCCAGTGTCTGTTGATCTAACAGCAAGTCCTCACCTCCACAGCCCCCCTAATCCTGTCCCCAGACAGACTGATGCCAGATCAGCTGACTTCAGGCCGGAGGGACCCCTGTCTCAACAAAAAACGGTGATGCTGCCCACTAATCAAAGGATTACCCCCAAAAGTTACAGCTCTAAAATGCATTTGTGAATGTGTGTCATGTTACTTTCCTGCTTTTCCTTTATGTCATGAAGCGAAATGATGAGTTGGAATCTAATTTATGTAGTATCTGGCCTCCTTACCAAAAGAGTATACCATCGATATCTGGATATGGTCTCTAACTCAATGAATTGTGTTTATTTTGAACACCCAAATAGCGTTGGATTTCACTATTCAGTTGTTACAAGGTCTCATATAACGCCTTGCCCTTGCACAAATTATCAGACTCACCAACCCACAATTTAGCTACTGTTCAGTGTATTATACTTCATTATACATCAGTAGAATGATATCCATATTTATCGTCACCATGATCATCTTAAACAGAGCTGCTGATCAAAAAACTCCAAAGAAGGACTTATGGAGGACTTTCCTCAGGGAAGATTTGACATAAAGGTTTTAAGAATCTTTGGTGAGGTTCTTGAAGCTTCTGCAAACACTCCCCTTTAAAATTAATTCAAAAGTGAGGATACAAATGAAAAAAGTATTATCCTTAATCTCACATCACTATCATTGTGAATTGGTTCTAAACTCACAGTGTTTGAACACGGTCGCATTCCGCTGATGCTCAAGCATCGTCAAAACACAAACACACAAAGCGCTCTCTACCATAAGCTCAATTTCACCTTCTGACCTTTGGTATTTACAGGTACTCAATGGAAACGTAGCAATGCCGAGACTGTGTTGGCTCAAGAAAAATGATTGCGTGATCAGAATAAAATTATGTCTGGCGCCGCCACGTTGCTTGAAATCAATCCATTACCACGACACTTCATCTAGTCACAATGTGTTTTTCCTATTGCTATTTCGATCATTCGCCGATATTTCCAAGCACTTGAAATCTAAATCGTAAAGGTTGCACATTTGCTCTTTCTACTTTTCAGTTGAATAAACTTGACATGGAACACTTTAATATCTATTGTTTTTTCCACTGAGTTTCGAAATAGGTCAAATCCAAAGTGGTTTTTCACACATTGCGTGGGATTCACCGCCACTCCTGTGCATGCTCAGAATCTCTATCAGGTACTCTTCAAAGGGGCCCGCCCCCCACTTTTGCCCCTAGTTCAATATCAGCCCAATTCCCTCAGCACATCATCCTCCTGCCACCCTCACATTATTGTACATCATTCATTGTCCTATTACAATCAAGACAGATCTATACTAAGGAGGATCAATGTCTGTTCT
Organism: Syngnathus acus; assembly: GCF_901709675.1. Taxonomy (NCBI): domain Eukaryota; kingdom Metazoa; phylum Chordata; class Actinopteri; order Syngnathiformes; family Syngnathidae; genus Syngnathus; species Syngnathus acus. The sequence continues at coordinate 15,576,101 of NC_051094.1, read as the reverse complement.
GCAAACTCACAAAGCAAGACATTCTGATAGAATGCCGGTTAGAGCTACAAAAATAGTCTGTATCTGTTACAGCTGCTCAGCGCAAGTCAGCCAGAAATAAGGGGGGGGGGGCAGGGAGGCTTTGATTACACTACAAAGTCTTTTATAAATGCACTTGGGTCAATACAAGGCAAACTTGGATCGATGGTGCGCCTGAATCAACAGCCTTGAGGGTTTGTCAACTTGATGAGATTCAGAGGAAAGTGGGTTGATGAGTAAACATGACAGCATCAATATTACATGAGATTGAGCAGCCAACAATTTCTTTCTTTAATGTCTGTGAGAGATCTGGGTCGAATCCTCTTAATACTCCGCATGCATGAAAAACTCTTATTTTCACGGATTATGCTACATTAAAAGGAAACATTTAAAGTGTCAAGCACAAATGAGACAAATTATTCTAGGAAAGCAAAGCAAAGCAAACGTATTGTGTATTTCTGGTAGAAATAACCACCCTCTATCAAATAGTATTATCAACTGTATTATCAAATTGTATTATCAAATTATAAAACGAAACAATTTCAGATTTATATGTCACAAATGAGCAGTTCTTAATAAAACACTACAAATGATTGACCCCTCTGGATCCCGAAGGTGAAGCAAGAAGATGTCTACCTTGTTTATTGGGAGTCAGGGCACTCCAGTGCCATAGTCAGTGCTGTAGCTGCAGGGTTCTTGTGTTTCCCCAGAGAACCGAAGCAGATGTCAGCACAGACACCTGCTCTGGCTCAGCCTCCTTCAATGGCCCGGGTGTCGGGGGTCGCTGCCCTGCCCCAAATTATACCCATCCCTCAGCCCCCTCACATGCTTTTGTCTTAAGCACCGCAGCGGATTTATGCTCTCATTAATACTTTTCCAAATATTTCTCAGCGGTTGCATGATCAAATCAGTACATGACAATGGGAATTAAAGCTGTTGACTTTTGTGCAAAGATGTTCCTTAAGCATTTGTGTTTAAAACAAATTGTAAATTACTATGATAGCTTTTATAAAAGAAATTGAATTAGTGATAAGCAGGAAAAAAAAATCTAAGAAGCTTACAGTCTCTTACCAAGGGACTACACCCAGGCTGGAAGGGGGTGTACGCATGTGGTGGTGGTAGTTGACCATCTGTTTGGGATGTTAACAGTGGGCTCAAATCAACGCCTATATGATTGATTGACAGTTGGGCAATCCAATCTCTGCTGTTGGAGGAGACACAGAGCAAGGATCATCAGCGACGAATCAGGAAGCCTTAACAAGAGCAAATAATGCCAAATGTTGTTTAACTTGCTTGTGGTCTTATGCAGGTTCCTCCTTTAATCAGGCCCTGCTCAGCTAAGGCATGAGGAACGCTGACCTACATTCGTCTTCATCAGAACGACAGATGTCCCCCGGTGTCTTTGCTGCAGAGTAGTAGTATGTACTGAGTCTTTAATGATTACTGCGGCACGCCATGCGGCTCAAGTATTCACAGCTTCCACAGCAGGAAACTAAATATGTGCTGATGTGCTTTATTAAGCTCAAAAACGATATCTTGCACGGAAACAACTGGGCCACACTTTTTGACATGGGTGTCCTCTTACCATTCCAGTATTGACCAATGTACGAACAAGAATCAATTTTGTTTTGAAACATACTGTGTGTGACTTGAGGTATCAGTAAACTTCAGATTCCATGTCAGCTCTCAACCCATCAGATTATAGAGCAGATGTGCTTTTTTCATGGCAAAGCAAGACTTTGATAAGAAATATGAGGCTATCAGACAATGGGCAATATAATATATATATATATATATTTTGCATTCATTCGATTTTGTTGTTGTGGGCAATCTAAATAATAATGAATTTTTTTTTACTCCTTTTGTTTGGCGCGCCTTTTATCCCTGCGGGCTTCGGTAGCTTGAGCCCTCCTTATTGTTTCGGTCACAGATTTACACACTTCATAAGTTAGCCCACCATGACTACGGCTAAAGACAGCAAAACGTTTGTTTCCAACAAAAGTGTTGTCAGTAGTTTGGAATTGGTTTGGATTTGCGGCGCTGCATGCAGCCAAGTTTGTTTAAAGCACATTGCAACGAAAGGCAGGAGCACAATGAATTTAATACAGTTTCTAAAACTTAGGCATCCAGCCATGCTTTCCTAGGAGAATAAGACTGCAATGCAACAATCAACAAACTCCCGCTAGAAAACAGCTTACTATGGAGGAATCATATACAGTGGCGAAAACTTGGTTTCTCCACTTGCTGAAGACGGCAATACCTACTATGTGTTACCTAGCCGCAAGTATAGTGCAGACGTTGCCTTACACCGTTTGTACAACAGTACTTGTGATCAAATCAGCAGAACGTTGGAGGGGGTGACAAGCACAGACCTCAGAGAGGTCCTGCACCTCAGCCAAAATATGATATTTAATTGGTCTGCTATTAAGGAATACAAGAAATATTATCTGTTCAAACAAAATTTGAAAAACGTGTCTTAAGTTTGCACTTATTCAATCTCATACAATGTCCTATGCTAACTTTCTGATTCCAGAAGTATTTGATTCAAGGTAGTTTTAATTCTAAGACGCATCATCTTCCATCATTGTAATTTCACTTTCACATGAAAAGGGAATGGTAATATCAAGTTTAAAAAGTTGCTTTTAAAATGGAATTAAAACAAGTGGCAAAAATGTATCTATTACACTGTTGTAAGTCGAAACGTCTGCTGCTTTGGGGTGGGTGTGCTTTTGTTGTCTTTCACTAACCTTTGTGACTCAGTCAGTGGATCATGGTTAACCTTGTAGTCCTTTTATTTCGACATGACAAATGGTTGAAAGTGTGTCATTCATCTTAACAATGCAACAGGGATCTGTCTGTCCAAAGGCCTGTCTAATATGTAGGTGTCCGAGGGAAGGGGATACCATTGATCATGTTACACACCCGTGTGGCTGTTCTTCTCCATAATGGCTAGGTCGGATTTCAGTGTGCAGCACACAAGCCAAATCAGTTAATGAAAAGTCATCTGTCATTTAAGACTTGTTCAATGTTGTTTTTATTGTGGGTGTCCAATTGCCTTTTGTATTTGCAATTTAATTTCAACTCATACTCACCACAAATTCATACTCATCGGGATTATAAGAGTTAATTTTATTTCGTTTGGACTTCAAGATTAATAAACCCAAGAAATCTTCTCATCACAATCTCCAGGCGTACTTACAGTTTAAATTCTGACACTATCTCGCATTAAAACATTTCTTTATTTTTTGGTAGCATTATTGGTGTAATTAAAACGATCATCAATGTAACATGCTTTTGTAGCACAATCAATGTTCTGGCCACAAGTTTTTAACATTTGTAATTCTTATTTTCAATCTATTGTACTTTTTAATGCTAATATGTTTGATGATACAGATTTCAAAACATTTATACATCTGTTCATATTATTTACAGCTACAGTATTTCTTACTGTATATACAATGGCTAAAGCACCTGTCTGTTCAGTTAAACAAATGTATTTAACGTTTAAAGTTGTCTCAAGTCATTGATGGTCAAATTTTTGGGAAGAATCTAATGTGAACCACACTCTGAACCAAACATAATCGGGAGCACCCAAGCTGTTCAACAGCAATAGGTCCAGATGCTGGGGTCTTCTATGTTAAGGGACCATGCCAATGCCATTGGCAACAGTAACCTGCCCTCGTTTGGTGGCACAACTAATGCTAGAAGGGACACACAACTTTTGGAGCAGCATATGCTGCCTTCATGCATATCTCAGCAAAATAATACTAAACCGCATTCTGAACACATAATAAAAGGGACAGCCGAGATGGACAATGAAGGACTTGCTTTCCCGATGTCCTGATTGATGTCGCTATAATGGCCCTGATGTTATAATACACATCATACAATTTGTCTCCAAGGATGAATGAGATTTAATTACACCAGCAACAGTATTTCATTTGCTGTCTTTTAATTGCTGTAAAAAAGCAACAACATTACAAAGCAACTACGAGTTTAAAAAAAGAAAAGTTGCATGAGGTCAGCTATCTAAAGAACAGCTCTATTAACACTTTCCAGTTAATATAGCAAAATCACTGTCCCTAATTTTCACTGATTCACTGATGTATGGCTGTTCATGAAAAATCAATTGACTTTAGAGTTAAATTTTGGGACTTGAGTCATAGCGGTGTGTTCATGTTCATTAACTTCAATTCTTAATGACTGGAGTAGTAATATATGTATTGCAAATTAGTGAATCACTTTTACAATTTCATACTGCAGCCGCTGTGAGACTGCAACAAAAACTGTATTCGTCTTATCAACAAGCTCCACCTACTGCAAACTTCAATAAGTCATTCATCTACATTTTGTTAGCTTGGGGACTTAAAACAGTACATGCAAAAACGGAAAATTTGATCACATGGCACAGTCATGGCATAATTGAATGTTAACACTGCAAATAATTCGTCCCCAAAACATCTGTTATATGTATATATGACATACTGTGCAATGCATTTTCTAGGCTGTGTAGGTATGAGACGGCAAAACTATTACGCAATGGCTTTGTTGATGGGTTTATGAGCCTCTTGAGTATCCATGCAGGATATTTGCTGCAGACAGGAAAATATTGGTCAAATATGTCATTTTGAAAAACCATGAAAGGTCAGTGTTATTTCTGGCGAATTTCAGCTTTTTGTGCATTCTGATGTTTGCATTGAGTCTAACATTTTGAGACCTTGTTCACTCAGATTTGCAAGGGAACGTTTTGATGAATTGAAAGTAAAATCTAAAACAGTATAGTCCCGCTGGCCAAACAAATGCGAATGGAGAAGTTATATTTCTGGTCCAGTAGTCCTACAGAATGCATTCTATGAATATGTTTTTCTCCTGAGAATTGTACTAATGAAACCTGTTTTTAAAACCTTAATGTGCAGCATAAGGGTTGTTTGTTTTGGAGCTGAACAATCAACCGTGATAAACGCCTTACTTTCCTCGCTTTGGGGTGAGTACAAAATGACTATGTATTTGAATAGATATTTTTTTGGTAGGAAAAAGAAAGGCTGTTGTCTTTTAAGCATCATAAGAAGGAACCTTGCAATGCTGACTAAAGAATGTCACATTTTTCTACAAATATGAGATTGATATTGTGGGATATAATAGAAAGTTTCTATTATTTCTATTAGAAACCCAATTAAAATTACATTTGTTCTTGTAATATAGCTTGCCAGATCTGATAGCAGAGCACAAGTTAATAAATTTAATGGTTTTTAGATTGCCTTCCATGAGAAGGCTTAATACTGGGAAGAAAGCAATGGAATTTTCTGTTTCATTGACATAAACAAATAACAACAAATGATGTGTGACAGATGCACAGTGGAGTGTCATTTCAAAAGCCTATTAAAATATATGAGGAACAAAAGATTAGGTGAGATATTTCCCCAGTTGCCCTATGGGGGGGTTTAAAGTAATGGATGGAGGAGCTGCTCAAATTTCAATTATGATTGTTTTTACCCTTGATTGACACATGTGACTGTTAAACTGACATTACTATGATGCACTTCACTTGCATTTAGAGTTATTGTTTTATTTGTGTGAAAATTATGCTAGAAAGTCTGGCAGCATTAAGTCCATTATCAAAAATATTAGATAAAAAACGAGAAAAAAGGAACCCTAACTTTAAAGAGTTTGTCTATTAGTGCTTTTAAAACACAACTGATTGCTAATAACCAACAATTAATTTGATTATCAATCGAATAGAATAGAATAGAATAGGCATTGGTCCCCAATCATGCTGCATTTCGTAGCCGTTTAGATCAAACGTCCTAATTTACGCATTAATACATGCAATAAAGTATACTTTGGATAGAATTGTCATCGTCTGTGTGCCAACACACATACCACTCAAAATAGAAAAGGGACATTTGTAGTGTGTGGGGGTTGATCCATTCATTAACATTGCAAACGGATATGAATACAGTCTAATTATAGTCCAATTCCTTTAAAAGCAGATTTAGGTTACTGGGACACGGGAAACTGTCTTGTCTTTTAGTGAAGTCTCTTGGCGTTTGTCTGTTTAACATGAAAGTGATGGAATCTGGGGCTTTAGCAAAGAGCATAATTTATTTTACCCCTTTTTAAGGGACTCCTGTCTTTCCAAAATAGATATTTGTGTGCACAAATATGACAAGAACTATAAAAAGATTTGAAAGTAAATTGTTAGGTAGGTGTGCAGAATACATTTCAGTGTCGATGGAGGGACGGCCAAAGCAAAGTACAATATTGAGTGCCACTATAAGCAAAATAAATTGGAAACTGGAAATCTGAGAGGGATTACTTTCCTCCATTTAGGCTTTCAACCAGGAAAATGATGCTTGATGGATTTCCATCTTTACTTCCTGATACATTGTCTTCTGTAATTTATCTTGGTGACATCCATGTATGATGTCTGCACCATCCGAGTCACACAGTAGGTTTCCAACCGCAGCCGTGGCTTGCATTTCACAGTCAGTCATAAATTTCCACTAAAGACCAACACGTTAATTCATACCACTCCCTTACATCCGACTATTTCTTGTTCCTACTTCATGGAAACAGCTTCAAGCAGTCCCAAAACGTCAGGCAATAGTTTGGTACCTGAAACTATTTTTTAAAGGATGACTCTCTGCAACCGTTTGATGCACTGTACTGTAATCCTACCTGTTTTGACTGTTTATGCCTCAAATGTGTTAACTGTTTATGTCTCTGGGCTGTTGCACAAAATGACTACGTCATTGACGATTGACGCTATTGTGCTTTTTTTTTTCTTCACAAAAAAAGGACTAGAAATAGAGGGCTGAGCCTAAGTTACTTTTTCCCAAGGAGCCCAAAGTTTGAAGAGAAAAAGCCAGCCACCATAAAAATGAATCAAAAGCATTATCTGCATCATTACTCAAGGAGGCAGCCACAAAATTACACTTCTCGATTAGTGAAGTGGATCTATTCACACCAAACACAGTAGCAAACACCTGACCCCGTGATAACTTCTCTGAATGAACGTGTGGGTTACGCAAAGCTATATGATGATGCTGATAATGCTATTGGCTAATGCTACTATTACTAATATCTGTCCAAAGCCTGGAACTTTATTTTCCTTTTAGCTTTTGATATGAAATAGCTTCCCTGTTGGCATGCTGCATACAACAAGGAGGAAAATGAATTAGATGCATTTTTACACACATCACATTCAATCAAGTGGTTCCCACTCTTTCCCATTCATTATGATGAGTTTTGGCAATGCTACAAAAGGGACAAAGGAATCTTCACTCAGAAAACCTGAGTAGCATCTGCAAAAAGAACTTAGCCATTATTCAAGGTTGTCTGTGTGCCGTGTGACTGACTAGCAACCAGTCCCGGCTGGACTTGAATTCAAATGGAATAGGATTCAGTTTCTCACAAACCAGCATAGAAAATAGATGGATGGACTGACGTTTCACCAGCTCTGTTACTATCATAGGTAAGAGCAGGGGTCCTGGCGTTCCATTCCTATGATGTAATGTGAATTTGTCTAAACTGTTCTGTCCTTGGTTCTATGCCTGTTTGTGTGTTTTGTTTTTCCGTTTCCTTAGTGAATGTTGATGGATGGAGACGTTTGCTTCCTACCTGACGTCAAGGTCAGTCAGCGAGGTTTATAGCACAGCAGTGGTGGAAGGGAGATTTCAAATCTTTTTTTCTTTGCTTCCTTCCAATGTCACGTCGGAGGCTGTCATTGTTGTGTTATTATCATTTTTGTGTATCCTCAAATATTTTCTTCACAGTTTTTGCTCTCTTTGTGTTCACTCTAAGTACACTACGACTTCCATTGTTAGCATTATGATCGCTGTGTGTCCGATTCCGTGTTTAGATTTTTGGTAGTTATGTTTTATTGTCGGCACGGTGGCGCACTGTCCGTGACTTGAGTTGACTTACTATAATAATAATAATAATAATAATAATAATAATAATAATAATAATAATAATAATGATATGAGGCGGCACGGTGTGGCACTGGTTAGCACGTCCACCTCACAGGTAAGAGGGTTCGATTCCGGCCCTCCCTGTGTGGAGTTTGCATGTTCTCCCCGTGCCTGCGTGGGTTTTCTCCAGGCACTCGGGTTTCCTCCCACAGTCAAGTCAATTAATATTAATGTGTCATTTTATTCATGTGTAAACTTGATGTAGAACTTCATCAATTATTTTTGTTCAGTGTAATACAAAATAAACGAACGCAAAGCGATACACTTTTCAGAAAGAATAGTAGTGACTACTATTCTGTCTGGAAAGTGCATCGCTTTGCCTCTCTACCTTTCCAGATGCTAAATGTATAGCTAGGGTTATGCATTGTAATGTTTTTACATTTTCTATATTTACAACAGCAGTTAACTTGTATTTACACTTACTCCATCAACTGTGTCAGTGAAATAAAAGTTTCTTCAAATATACGTTTCCATCATGGCCTCCCAGCATGGTGGGTCTGGGTTAAAATTTTGGCGCAGACCTTGCTGTGTGGTCTGCATGCTTTCTCCATGAGTGTTTACTTTGGATCCTTCTGCTTTGTTCTTTGCATGTTCCGTTCATTGAAGACTCTAAATAGTGATAGTCCATCGGTGTCAAACGTTTTTAGTCCATATGTGACCTGCAATTGACCAATCCAAGATGTGCACTGCCATTTGCCCAATATTTGCTAGGATGGGCATTAGGAAATGAATTAATAAACAAACAAACAAACTATTACTCCTCTTCCTTCCAGCGTGTGGTTTAATGTCTGACTTAGACCTAACAACTTTATTAAATGAAAATGCTTTATATGCATCTGAAATCCTGTTAATGTAGAATCTGTCATATTGAGTTGTGTTGTGCTATATTAGCGTGCCAACTGATCTAACACATATAATATATATTAAAAGTATAGATGGTAATATCACATGGTAAATCGCTAATGATATATTGCCCACTTTTTTCTGTTTGATATTGTGCTTTGTAGCATAAGAGATTGGTCTTTCAATTTGCTCTTTTTTTTTTATCAATGGGTGGTTTTCTATTTCCCTTTTTTTTTCATTTTCTAGTGTTGCCATCTCCTCATTGAGTTATAGTCAACCTGGTAACCCGAGAATGTCGTGGTCCCCAGGGTCTCAGTACTCCTTCCTTAAGCTTTCCATTCTGGTTCTAAGGGGGGAGTGTTCCTTTTTTAAATGAGAAAACCATCTGACTGAGAGACATTAATTCTGATATGTAGACTGTTGGACAGGACAATTCTCATTTCATGTGGCCAACACAGTGTAGTGTGTAAAATGCTCAACGGCAATGTAAACTGACCGAATTAGCACTTAAATTATTATTTGCTCCCCTTTAAGATTTATATTTCAGCTCCCTTTCCCCAAATCTTTACCAAGGCTTAAATAAATAAATAAATAAATAAATAACCATGTCAGTTTTAGAAATGATTGTATAAAATGAAAACAAAAACAATTCACAAGACATTGCAAATAGAGGTACATTTTATCTTGTTTTTTATTACAGCCTGCAATAAGGCTTTCTCATCTTAGACAGTGACTTGAGTAGTGACATAATGGTTGTTTACAGCTGTTGAATTGGTTGATGCGTTTATGGACAATAGGACAATCCCTTGGGAAAGTGTTTTCAATTCCATTGCTTCAGGATAGCTGTCTATCCTCAGATCATACACCCCTTTTCAGAAGTATTGAAACAATATTGCCAACTCCATTAGTTTTGATACACACATTTAAATTTGTTGTGTTATATTTGTTATGGCATCAAAAGATCAAAATGAGTCAAGCGATAAACATTCCCGTTTGTATCCGATAACACTGTCACGGACGGTGCAGGGCGATCATGTGCAACCCCAACTACTTTATTTAAGGAAAAGGGAAGTGGGGGACTGGAACGAAGGAAAAAACGGCAGCCAAGACGTAGAGCAGAGACGTGGTCAGGGACAGGTAGAGTGTCAGGCCAGGCAGTGTACAGGAATGGTCGGGCAGCAGGGGCAGGGCGCTGTCCAAGTTACTGGAGGAGCGGACACGTGAGGAACACGATACGATTATCCATCCATCCATCCATCCATCCATCCATCCATCCATCCATCCATCCATCCATCCATCCATCCATCCATCCATCCATCCATCCATTTTCTATACTGCTTGTCCCCATGGGGGTCGCGGGCGTGCTGGAGCCTATCCCAGCCGTCATCGGGCAGTAGGCGGGGGACACCCTGAACTGGTTGCCAGCCAATCGCAGGTCACACAGAGACAAACAACCAGCTGTAACACACCTCGGGGTAATTTGGAGTGCTCAATCGGCCTACCAAGCATGTTTTTGGGATGTGAGAGGAAACCGAAGTGCCCGGAGAAAACCCATGTAGGCACGGGGGGAACATGCAAACTCCACACAGGAATCGAACCCGCACCTTCTGAACTGTGAGGCGGACGTGCTAACCAGCGCGCCGAGGTGCTAACCAGTGTCCCACCGTGCCGCCCGATACTATAATGCATATTATATTTAAAGGTACGGCTTCATGAGGATTTCATTCATTAAAGTCCTCTTAAAGTGAAAATAAATTGTTGAATGGTGTTGCTGCCAGATGGGCCTATTTTAAAAAAATCATTACACAAATGTGGCTTCAAAATTGTGAAAACCTTTTTTTGTAGTGGACCACCACCACCACCATTTTCTGTTGTAAATGCTTTGCTTGGGCTAAGTTGTATTCAGATATAAATACCTGGCAGCAGTGTTGGACTTCTCATGTCAGACGCAAAGTTTTCGGTCACGACTGGGTGTTCCAATACATTTGGAGTGCAGCGTACATCTACCATTTATCTATTCCTCCTCTCTCGGTGTCCGTATCATTACTACATAATACAACCGTGTCCCATAGTTACCCTGATGGTAAATTGACCCCAATATCTTTCTCCACAATGAACAAATGAAGGCATTTTCTCATCATTTTGTATCAAAGTCATTATAAATTACTCAATATCCACATTTGCAGATCCAGTATCCAAGCTCTCAAATGTCTGAAGCATGACATTTAATCCATCAGGTTTTAAGATTTGAAAGCTTTTGTCTTTCAACTAAGCTTTTATTTAGCATTCTGATACTCTGTTGAAGGATTAACATAAACCGATTACTGACTTGTCCTGGATCTCCGAGTGAGGTTTTTAATTTACACAAGGCTAAGTTTGTAATTAATACGCCTTGCATTTCCCTAAGGTTATTATAATGTTATTAACATGACGGCAATTTAAAGTTAAAGCCCCATCATGCAATTACACTCTAACCAAAGATAGTTTGAATCACTTTACAAATCTATTCTAAATTGCTACTAGGCCTAATTGTTTGATAACCACACACACAAAAATGTTGACTTCACTAACATTGTTTCTTTATCAAAAGCAAATTGATTCAACTTTGCTAACGGTGAAGTTGTGGTTACCATGTCAGCCTGAAAGTGGAAAGGCTCTGCCTTCAAATCTCAGTTTAGGCTTTTCCATTGTGGCGGTTGCATGTTTTTCTGAGCTTGCATGTATTTGCTCTGGGCACTCGACCAGTCCAAAGTGTACCTTATTTCTATCCCAAAGTTATCTGCATCTGTAATTTACTAGGGTTTATTTGGGGTTGATTTAGGTAATTTTCCCAGACAGAATTGAGACACAGCTGCTATGGCAACAATAGTCCTTAAAGCACACACATAGTGCTACTTTCATTTTTCTGTAACGCTGTGCTGTGAAGCTACCAATGGATAATTACACATAATATTATTCTATTGTAACATTTCTTACAAGTGTCAGTTTTGGTGACTCAATGGCTGCCATCATACAATGTGCTTGCCCACTTTTGACTATTCTTTTTAAATCAATGATTGAACTTGTTTTGGGGAACAACCCAATTCCCATTGACTTGCCTAACCCTAACACGCACACACACACACGAACAAATGCAAGCTAAAAAGACATGCAGACCTGCAAAAAGCCTGAACATGGAAGGTAGAGATGACTGACATGAGAGAGATCACGTCTGTCTAAAAATGTGAAATTTTGCAAATGGATCTCAGCCTTTCAGCTTTAGAATTTTGTGGTTAGCTAGAACATTGTAAAAAAGTCACATGAAGTGATTTACAGAGGTTAATTATGTGATTGGCTTTTTGTTTTTTTGATTGTTGAAGCTTTCTCATCCTCTCACCATAGCGCAATGCCCATGATGAATCACGGGTACGATTTACGCGTTGAACACTCAATGGATGATCATAAAATAAATTGTCAAGCCTCCAGGCAAAAGCCTACCTATCCTACGACCTGTCAAATGAAATAATCCTCTGTCATCAGTGAACTAGTGTAATGGACTGCAATCCTCTGAAGCGTTTCATGAAGTAATATTCGCAGTGATGAGACTATCTTCAAAGAAAGACTCAACACCACAAATCCTCATACTTTATTTCACCATCAATCATACTATTCCGATTACTGGAGTGTACTTTTGGAGGGTTTGAGGAGACAATATCGACTACTTCTATTAAAGTGTGTGTCAGATTGATTGCAAAAAATGTTTAAATGGTGGCAGCACTGCTGTACAAATGGAGTGAGCTCATCATAATCCTCAGATACCTGGAATCTCATTAGCCATGGGTATGTGCGTTGTTGCTATGGTCTGGCGTTAGAGGCTGTTGACTCTACTTGCATACTGTCTGTCATGCCTGACCCTGTCCCGTAGTCTACTCCAGCCACATGCGTATTTTCTAACAACTATTGTTCTCACTAGCAGCATCAAAACAAACAAACAGGGAGAGTAACACTGAAAGTGCCCCTTGAGATTTTTAAATAATATGGAGGCACTGGAGAGCGAAAGTGTGTCATGCAAGATCGTATCCAAGGCATATGATACTGTGGATCATAACATCCTGATTGATAATTTCCACAAAATCGGCTTATCCGAGCATGCACTTCCTTGCTTCTTAAATGATTTATTGGTTAGTCCCGCTCCCAACCCATACCTAGGACTTCTTGAGAATATTTTCTATGCTCAAATGATTTCATTACTCAGCCTGTCCCTCATGACTTCACACAGCTAGGTAGAAAAGCAATTTGTTAAGATGTTCCATCTGCATTGGAAGCCCCTGCAAGCTTAAATTGTCGTAACTTTTGGCATCTTCGTTCAACATCTTACAACTAAAGAAATAAAGAAATTCATCTGGTTAGACAGAGTTCAATAAAGTAGCAAATGTTCTTCAATATGTCATTCACTATTCCTGGACATGGATGTAAACCATTACTTGCTGTAGCAACTTTGCTTTTTCAAGAACATTATTTGAATACAAAAATATTACTATAAAAGAAGGAAGAGGAGTCCAGGAATTACCAAGGGAGTGTTAATCCTTTCGGATATCAGAAAATGTCTGTGTCGAACAAGCCATGCATAAGACTTTGACTTTAAGTTATATTTATATGAATTATTATTTTGGTTGAGTATGGCTGGTGAAACCTGAGCTTTATAGCAGTCTATCAGTAAACGTCGTGTCTCACTCTCAATATTGTCACGTTTGGGAAGGTGAAAACGTTGATCCCAGAGAAGCTGACGCCATTAAGTTCAACACTGATTTATTTTGGCAAGAGAGTGTGCCTTACATGCACAACAAAAGGCACTTGCGAAAAGCACAAGGAATAAAGTAACAAAAAGAGCTTGCAAGATATAAGGACAAAAAGTTCAAATCAAAAGCACATGCAAAATGCAAGGAACACACAAACAACTAGAAAGTCAAGAGTAAATATAAAAAAAAAAAAAAAAATCATCAACAACAAAAACTACTAACACGAAAACAAACCCAGACAACTTGACATGTGTCAAATGGAAAGGAAGGAATGCAATCACTTTTCAAAAATACATATTTTTCAACCTCGCCTAATTAAGTGCTAATTAAGTTTTTTTTTCTTTCATTTGTGCGGCCTGCTGTGGCTTGGTCCAAGACGGCCTACGGCTCGGTACCAGCTCGGCTGCCCGGTGGTTGGAGATCACTGCTGTGGAAGACTCTTCATCAGCCACTCGCAACAGGGTCTAAGAACTTACCACTTCCCCGAAAGTGTCTACCAGCTGTGCTTCATTTCATTACATGGATTCTCATGCTGTTTTAAGTTATATTGTAGAGAACTATACTGTGTGATTTGCGCACATGAAATTCCGTTGCAGCCCGGTCATGCTGGAAGGAAGCGACTTCCATTTGTGATCACTTGGTTTCTTCCCTCCCCCCACGATTTTTTTTTCTTTGCCCGGATGGTGTTTAGACCTTGGGATGTCGTTGATCTTTGTGAACTTTGGGCCTGTGAAGCCCTATGAGACTCTTTTGTGATGCAGGGCTACACAAATAGACTTGACTTGACCTGACACAGCGTCAATCATCAGCCTGCCAAGCAAACCAGCTGTCGGTCAATAACACCACCCTCAGTTTTTTCCTGTGTCCATTGATAGTTTTTCAGTTCCTCCTTTCGTATCACATCCCTATGCAAACCAAATTCCAGAAGCTGATTTTCCAGAAAGTGATGATTACCACTATAACCTTATGATCTACTTTATGATTCAAATTCCAGTTTGGGTTTTGTTTTGCTTAGTTTCTTCCCTTACAGTTTGTTCTGACCTTGTCATCTCTTCATTGTAATCTCCTTTTCTGACCCTTTGCCCTCTGTGTGTTGGTTGGTAATCAGTTTGGCCATCTATTTGGGCCAACCTTGTGGTAGCCAGAACAAGCAACCAAGTAATGGTATCATTGTCATTCTGTTTCCCCGGGTCGTGTCATATCGTCTTTTCACAAACTTGTCATGTATTAGCCAGCATCTTTTATGGTGAAAGTCTGTTCACCTTTCAGGCTAATTCACTTTCTTGTGGCAGCACACTCAGTTCACTTGTCCCAGTTGGGGCTCTAATGAAGCACAAGGTCTCATCTTAAGCTTGATGACAGCTCTTGACATTGTTTCTTGACATTGGACAATGGGAACAGGGCTAATGATTTTATTCCTTTCTAAGATGGAGAGCTATACATCCCTATATGACCCTTAAATATATTGGAAAATGGTATTTGAAATTTTACCCTCCTATTTTAGTTCTCCCGCGACCCTTGCAAGGATAAGCAGTTCAGAGAAAGGATGAATGGATTTTAGTCCTCAAATTGCATCAACAAGAATTTAAACAATTGCATTTCACAGTTTAAGCTAAAGCAAATATTACATATTCTCATTTAACTTTTCATTTAACAATCACCATTAAAGGCAGTGCAAAATCCCTGTTTGTGAATTTCACAACCTATTTTCACTATGCCATATGTGCAGTGCTGAGCCTTGCCAATTTTGTATCTGCTTTAATAAATGTATGTCTCTTCCATGTGGCCTGCCTCACAGAAGGTCCCTTACATAACAGTGGCAACTCCTTTGATAGCTGTCCAACAATTTACCTTCTTTCACAGCTCAGATACGCATTTATGCAATGTATGCCTGTAGCCTATTTATGGAAATGATATAGTGCTGTTACTTCACTTACTCTGTCTTGGATGAGTACAATGCTGAGACCTACCGGTTACCTACAATACTCAAAACTGGTTTTATTTCAAAGCTTCAAATTGAAATGTATTCATCATTTTGCTAGGCATCAAATACGTGTGTCAGAGAACTTTTGGCGTGGATATTTTGGCAAAACAAAGGTTTTGGCTTCAAAGTAAGCAACATACAATCTAATGCACTTTCCAAGATTTCGCTGCTATCAATTTATGCCAAGGCTGTTGGAAAAAAAGAAAATAATCAACATTTCAAGGTTCAATTAAATTCAATGGGCAAATTTGAATTGACAAAACTGAGGTAACAATATCTGTACATCTTCCATACATACAGAAGATTTATGCACGTATGTATGGAAGATGTTCTGGAGACAAAACTGCTGTAGGTCAGCCGCAGCCAGGGATACCTTTACTCGGCTCATTCCCGTTTCAAAACGTAGCTGTACATGCAAGTACTTAGTTAATGCTGTATCATTACAATTTTATTACAGTAAGTTTTAATGTGAGCGGGCTGTAAAAACTGGGTAGAGGACAGTAACGCATCACAAATAAAAGAAAAAGCATTAAAATATTGACAAAAACGCAGTTGATATTGGTTCAATAGATTAATGTGAACAATCACAGTCAACCACAACCCAAATCTAAACTGACATTGACTGACAGAGAGGGCATCTTAAGTTCCTGGCCTTTATTCATCGCTCACCATCCATACGATTGGAGTCCCAAAGAAGAGCATCTGGGTAGTTTGGTGGATTTTGGAAAAGTGCACATGTAAACAGGGCAATATATATGTAGTATTCTGAAATACTTTCTTACCTCTTTGCTCTGATTAAAGGTCGCAAATGACGTAACGTCAGGCCCACTTCTGCCAGGTAATGACACATCCCCATATGTCTTGTGAGTGAGCATAATGGGACCAAGTATTTCTTCAGCAGTACCCACGTTTCCAAGTAAACAAAATGACAAGTTGCCAGCAGACTGACTGTAAGTGGTGTACTGTATTATCAATTTATTTTATTTAATGAATGTAAAGCTATAAGACACTTTCAAAACAACCACAAATAATGTTGGGTCAATTAACAATACAGTATGGAGCCCTCAAATGACATGGGGATTTAATTAAATGCATTCCATCAAAAAAAAAAGGGTGTCCCCTGAAAGAAATAAAAATATTGTTGTTGCGCGCTATATATTCCTTGCATGTCTACCTAGGCCTATGGGTTCCGTAAATCAGCGATGTTGCATTATCTTCATTTTACACGGAACAATAGCTTGAAGCTCTATGTGTGTACAATATGACAAAAGAAGCAACTCATAATTGTGGTAACTTATAATACTGCATGTAATGCAATTGTTATTCCAAAAATGGTCTCATTATAAGTAGGTCTAAGGTTGTGATTGCAGTACATACTGTATAGAGTAGCATTTGCTTAAGTTAGCCTCTCTGTAACAACAGAATATGAATAACAAGATAAATTTACTTGGTGATGACATGAACCTAAAGGTTATATTTCCATTATTTATTTATATATATTATATTTTGCGTTACTGTAATTGTTCATATGTACAATACAGCCCCTGACAGAAATTCTGTCGCTTGTTGTAGAAACAAAAGCTTATAACCTGACTTTAAATTTATTCATTGGTTTCAGAAATGCCTCCTATGAAAATTGAAACTCTCCCAAATGAGGTGGAATGTATGAAAATAAATTTGCTTCACTGCAGAAGTATTGATAACAGAAAGGTCAGATTTTGGTAAGACAAAAGGTTTGCCGCCTCGTCATATAATGCACCCAATCCTCGTTTACAGCCTCACCTGTGCTTACTAATTGATTGGTTAATTAGTGGATGTGTATAAAAAGACCGATATTTGTATCTAAACAATTAAAAAGATGACTCATCCACGGTAGTTATGTAAATGGGTGGTGGCAAATAAGCAGTAAAAGATACTGGGAGTGAGGCAGACAAGATTCCACCCACTCTTTTGTTCTTTGTCAGCAGTAGGGATGGTGTTGTTCCATAAGCTTAGACTTGCAGACAGAGGGCTCCAATAAGTCTGATGACGTCACTTCACTGCAGAAAAAAAAAAAAAAAAAAAAAAAAAGAAGAAGAAAAAAGAATAGGACAGAACGGAGAGTCTATTTATAAACTATGAATGACTGGCACAATCCCATTGTATTAGCTATTTCTGCTGGATCTTCAGGTCAATTTTTCTTTAAATGATGAATGATATGCATTTAACAACTAACTAGATTAGACTAGGTTTTCCTCACGCTCAGTAAATTCTATAGGACAATTTTCTCCATGTTAAAGAGACGTATTTCTTATTTTTCATCTTGTTTATTTGGTCATTTTGTGCTAAATCAATTAAAATCAGAATCGGTTTGTGAAACATTTCTTTAAAAAATTATTACGTCCATATGTAAAAGTTCAGTTTTATAGTTAATTTGAGAGTTTAACATTAATACCGCCAAACACAAATTACTTGCTTGTAAATTACATTTATTCCTTCATGAGTAACTCGAGTAAAGTGGCCTTATAACAAGGGAATCACTTGAAGATGAAAGGTCCCATGCTAATCTCGATGATAATCTGTCGTTGAAAAGGAGAATACAATAATGTGTAGTTCAAGTATTATGGGGTCTTAATCACGAATGAGGGAAGAATGAAATGGGAGATAGAGAAATGGATTGGTGCAGCGTCTGCAGTGATGCAGGCTTTGTACCATCCCTCGTGGCAAAGAAGGAGCTGAGCTGAAGGATGAAGCCCTCAATTTTCTGATCGATCTACATTCCTACCTTCACCTAGTTTCCTACACAGGGAGTCTGGGCTCTCCTTTAGAGATAGGATGAAAAGCTCGGTCACCTGGGAGGGCCGTTGCTCCTCCGCATCGAGAGCAGCCAGAGGTGCCTCTAGCCTCTGGTTAGGATGCCTCCTAGGTGCCCTCTGGTGAGATTTTGGAGTCACGGGAAAGCGACAAATACAATTCTGTGATTTTCTGGTTTATGCATTAAAAGCATAGGGCCCATCAACTTTTAACATAGACTTTTGAAATATGCTACTTTGAATGTTACCATCTTTGTTGTACGCAAAGCACAAGTTTTTGTTCATATTTTTTAATCATAAGTCAGTTGGGTGACTGCTTACTACCCAAAGGCCTGGATTTTTAATACAAGCTTGAGCAGGAAATCTACCATTCATCAAAACCACACATGCGTCTGGTTGCGAGGTTGTCCACCTGCTTCCTGGAATAACTCAAATGTTTCCCGACCTATTCAAAGGGTTTAAATAAATTTGAAGGCTTCAGAGTTCAGGGTTTTTTCCTTTTGGTGAGGTCTGCAGAGCAAGGCAAAATGTAGTATGCATAAAGTTCAGGGGAATGTACTGTAAGTATATGGCAATCATAAGACCTCTTCACAGTAAAGCACAGTAAAGGACATCAATGCTATTCTGTTCATTTTAAACTCAACACAGAGAGAGGGAAGGTTAGATGATCAATAAATCCTATATGTCCCTCCACTGCTTAAAACAGAAAGATACAGCGAGCAGGCACTCTAATGAGACATCTTGGGATTTTGACCAGCAGCAGTGCTTCTCCTATCTATTTTGATATGACAGCCTTGCAAGAAGATTATTCTGGACAGGCCACTGCAAACTAATTACTGCTGTTAATTATGTAATTTCTTCTCTTTAGTTTTTCATCAATATATATATATATATATATATATATATATATATATATATATATATATATGTATACTGTTCTTGGTGTTGGATTTCGTCGAATAAATTTCCCCCAAAATGCGACTTATACTCCGGAGCGACTTATATATGTTTTTTTTCACGTTATTGTGCATTTTATGGCTAATGCGACCTATATTCCGGAGCGACTTTTAGTCCGAAAAATACGGTAGTTGGGTTTGCCACACCAACTCAGGCTGGTGCAGTCCCAACCAAGCTTCGTTGAATGATTTATATGAAATGATTGAACCTACATGAAGTAAAATGATTTTTAGTTGAATAAGTTGTATTTGCTTTAACTGTACATGCCACAGCAGCATCAGTGTCAGATACAAAAGTGTCATTACTATTATCTATAACTAAGTATAGTTTTCATTTATCTATTTTGTTACTTGGGATCACTGAAAATGAATGGGTGCTTTGTAATAAAAATACAATAACATTTGGTATTTTGGACCAATACACCCCCCATTTCCCGTAGTAGGGCTCATAACTACCTTCTTTCCTGGGGCCCCAGAGGACCCATGCTACGCCACTGCCTGCATCCCCCAACTACGGTTGAGCGGCAAACAGGAACGGACAACAAGTGAATGTGAGGCTTTGTAAAGCTCTTTGGCAGCCACCATAAGGTGTAGCTACTCTGAAACATGCACTCCACCATTTTAATCACATTGAGTTAATCATGTGTTGCACCATTACTCTTTCTTTCTTTCTTTCTTTCTTTCTTTCTTTCTTTCTTTCTTTCTTTCTGACGATTGATGGATGGATGGATGGATGGATGGATGGATGGATGGATGGATGGATGGATGGATGGATGGATGGATGGATGGATGGATGGATGGATGGATGGATGGATGAATGGATGGATGGATGGCATTATTTCAAACTGTTATCTTCAGACTTTCCTAAATTTAATTTAAAAAAAGCATTTTCATCATGTCTAATTAGCTGAGAGCAACACAGACTGAGAAAGGAATCTGGTCAAGTATTTTTATTTAAAAAAAAAAAGAATTAATTTAATGCTCTGCTGTTGAAATGTAAAGCATCTGACAATAAGATCCATATTCCATTATCGTCAATCTGTTGTTTTGGGCTCAAGACTTGCAAAATTTTATTTTGCTTGGGGTTGGCTGGTGTTTGACCGGGAAATGCCCTGAGAATGATACCAGGTGCTCTGTGTGTTTGAAGCAGCATGGCCTCATGGTAACATTCACACACTGACAACTATGTGTGAGAATGAGAGAGTGGTGCTACAGAAGAAAGCACTTTGAGTTCAGTGTCTTAAAGGTGAAAGGCGATATGAGCTAGCACAGATACTATTTAGAGGCAGGAAGCGTTAAAAAAAAACATTGCCTTCAGCATCTATCATTAGTCTTCTATGATGACTTTTCTTCAAGAATTTTGAAAAATTCCTCAAAGAACAACTTGTGGCATTTCCCAAAGGTTGGAGGACCCATATTCCTGGCTCAAGGGACATATATCTCAATTTTTGAAATAGGTGACACACATCTGCAAGACATTACAATATTCTTCTGTGTGCATGTGCGCGTTTATGTGCGAACATGTGTGCGAGTGTGGCTTTCTGAAATTGTAGCAAAGCCCCCCTGAACTCAGATTGGAACCTTGTGCAATTGTAACTCATTCATTCATTGAGAACTGCTTCATTCTTACGAGAGTTGAGGGGCAATTGTAACTGTATGTCATGAATATTGGAATTCAAAAGTTATACCATACAGCAATTGTTGAAGCAGAAATCTTTGAGGAAAAAAAATCTAATTAGTTAAAGTCTATGTATATATACAGTAGAAATTGGATTCCTGACTATTCCTGATATACTGCAGTAACATGTAATGTACTCTAAACCATACACAGACACGCACATACACAGACACACATGCAGAAGACATGAGATCACCTTAAAAATATTTGAAAAGCACCCTTGACCGCGCAGCACAATTAAGAAGGGGGGGTGCTTGACTTCCAGTTCTCCCATTGAACCTTTGAGCCATTTCTTCATCCCATTGTCAGCTCTCCAGCATTCAGTCAGCACTTCGCCACCTTGTGGCCAGCCACGCTTTTGTCCTTATCCTTGGTCTCAAGATACTTCTGCTCATTAAATACTCCCTCAAACATATCTTTCCTTATTCATTTCTCATTGAATTACTACATGGACACCCCTGAAGGCCTTGATGAGATGATGTACGCCCTTTGGCAAAAACACTGCAGGTAAGACTGGCAGCAATCTTGGCAAGAGCACGGCTATTATGCGGGACGTCGGCAGAACAGAGGTGAGCATTTAAACTACAAGTCTGTGGTATATAGGCTACCCCATTTATTAATTTATAGAAATGTACAAGGAATTAATGCAGACATTGAAACAAGGTCTAATTATCTTAATTCCGAAATCTGGTAACGATAAGAGATCGTGATAAATTGAGACCGATAATTTTATTTAAAATGAATTATTGCTGCCAGGTTGAAAGAGGCTTCTATAAATTATTGAGACTTAATCAGGCTTTTTGAAAATGAGGGCAATCCATAATCATATTAGAACTGGATTAAGTGGAATACGGACCTTATGATTCAGGATATATTTCAGTTTTAGACTTTCCAAAGGCTTCATATTCAGTTGAGCATCCATTCGTTTTCAGGATTTTAATTTACTTTGGGTTTTATGACAGATTTATTGTCCTTATTACTACTCTATTAGTGCATTTATAGTTCTGTAGCTTTACGTAATGGCACCTGATGGAGATTTGAGATTTAAAGAGCCATACTCAAGGTTGCAGTTCACCATTTCTGTTTATTATGGTAGGTGAAATGTCATATTTGAATCAACATTAGCCCTATTAGATGGTTGGAATATCTTGGGGTCTTGTTCACGAGTGAGGGGAGGATGCAGCGCGAGATCGACAGGCGGATCGGTGCAGCGTCGGCAGTAATGCGGACTCTGTACCGGTCCGTCGTGGTAAAGAGAGAGCTGAGCCAAAAGGCAAAGCTCTCAATTTACCGGTCGATTTACGCTCCTACCCTCACCTATGGTTCACGAGCTATGGGTCGTGACCGAAAGAACGAGATCCCGGATACAAGCGGCCGAAATGAGTTTTCTCCGCAGGATGTCCGGGCTCTCCCTTAGAGATAGGGTGAGAAGCTCGGTCATCCGTGAGAGACTCGGAGTAGAGCCGCTACTCCTCCACGTTGAGAGGAGCCAGATGAGGTGGCTTGGGCATCTCATCAGGATGTTTCCTGGACGGACGCCTCCCTGGGGAGGTGTTCCGGGCATGTCCCACCGGTAGGAGACCCTGGGGACGACCCAGGACGCGCTGGAGAGACTATGTCTCTCAGCTGGCCTGGGAACGCCTTGGGATCCCGCGAGATGAGCTGGGTGAAGTGGCTGGGGAGAGGGGAGTCTGGGAGTCCCTCCTACAACTGCTGCCCCCGGATAAGCGGAAGAAGATGGATGGATGGATGGATGGATAGATGGTTGGATGTGTTGTGTAGAAAAATAGTGATAAGTCAGTTCGCAAATGATATAACCTTGTTTTTGAAAAATGAAAATCAAATTCCCTTAGCTCTTCAAGACGACGTCTTCTCAAAGCTTTCTGGGTTGAAGTGTGGATAAATGTGAGTTATTTATGGATATTGATGCATTACTGCCCTCTACAGTCAATTAATGAGATTACATAAGGACACATGAGCATTGTTATTGCTAAGGAGAACATTGGAATGAAAAGCAAAAAAATCTGAAGGCAATAAGGATAAATGTTAGTCCATGCTTAACAGATGGCTGCAGAGAGACACTACAACCTGTTTCTGTTCAAAATTGATAGTTTGTGTGTGTTAATTTAACCAGCCTTCTCTGTACCTGCTTCACATAAAATTATTTGGTTGTTTTATTGTTAGCCATTCAACAAAACATGAGAATAAACAGCGTCATCAAGCAAATTAACATATACATTGAAATGCACAACAACACTTATTTAAACAGACAAAGCAAAGCGGACCGAGGTGGGCCGTTGTCCGGTCCAGGATGGTCCTTTAACCCCAACTCATTGATTAATCAAACGATAGTTGAGCCACACGTTTTCAAAAAAATGCCAGTGTTGGAGTTAATGGCATCTGTTAAAGTTATGTGACTAAAAAAACATTTTCTAAACAAGGTCACAATTTAAGGTGGCACGGTCTTGCACTGGTTAGCACGTCTGCCTCACAGTTCAGATGGTGTAGCTCTTGCCCTCCTTATGTGGAGTTTGCATGTTCTCCCCATGCCTGCGTGGGTTTTCCCCAGAAAGTCCGTTTTCCTCCCACATTCCAAAAACATGCTAGGTAGGCCAATTGAGCACTCCAAACGGCCCATGGGTGTGAGTGCGGGTGCAAATCGTTGTTCCGCCTCTGTGTTCCCTGCAACTGGCTGGCAACCAGTTCAGGGTGTCCCCCACCTACCTACTGCCCAATGACTGCTGGGATAGACTCCAGCACGCCCGCGACCCACGTGGGGACAAGCAGTACAGAAAATGGATGGATGGATGAAGGTCTAATTCAGAACGTTTAACTAAGTTGACTCTTGCTTGATGCAACCGTGTAAAAATTAAAGAAAGTTCATATAAACGAAACCATTATAATCTTATACACCATAATCAGATTAAACGTGTTAAAAACTGAAGGTGAAGCTTTTCTCAACGTTAATTGTTTGAGTACCCTCAAAAGCGGTCTACATGCACTCTCTCAATTAGTAATTCAATGTCTTGTTTTAAATAGGGTGACCAAACCTCTGTTGCATATACTAATGCATGTATAACATAACCTTTATGTACTTTTAGTCAAAATATATGTTTCAATTGTGAAAGTGAGCAAGATAAGATTACCCTTCAAGAACCTTCTTTTGTTTACGTCTAAGAAAAGTCTAATAGGAGCGGAGCGCATCTTCCACTCCGAACACGCCCTCTCGCAGAGAAGTGCACAAGCGTCAGTGTATATTTTCCAACGCGCCCATAGGTACATACATTTAACCACTAGTTAACTTGCGCGTTGCCACAGAGCGGCCATCTTGGGACAGAGCTGGTCGATGACTTATCACAGTCAACGGAGCACGAATTTTAAGATAGCTATAGATTGCTCAACACAGCCGACTTTCAAACGGCTTTTTTCGTCGGATGAACGTCAGAGATAGTTATTTTACTGTATCGCGGAATAATGAAAATCATTGAATTCGATTTAAAATGTACATTGTGGTAGATATTAGGGCCATGCCTCTCACATTGCAGGCATGCAGTTGGGTGTTTTATTGGCAGTCAGAGATTAAAAGATGACCCAGACGTTTCACATTTTCTTCAATTATGTCTTGTTGGTAGTCAGAGATTATAGATGTGCTTTTTACTCATGCCACATCTCTCTCTCTCTCTCTCTCTCTCTCTCTGTCTCTCTCTCTCTATATATATATATAAAAAGCTGACTCTGACTCTGATATATATGTGTGTACACACACACGCACACACAGAAATTATATTTTCAATATTTACATTATTCAAATAATAGCCAAAACAAATAATAAAATGAAACAATCAATTAAAAGAGAACTTTCTGAGACCAAGGTTTAAAAACCACTGGTTCGAAGGAACATGGAACAAAATATGAATGGAGAAAAATAATGAATACATAAATTATTTTTTAGGGTGGTTTTCAGTGGAGGCGGGGCTCGAAGGCGAGCGTCTGGTGGCCGGGCCTTCGCCCATGGGGCCCGGCCGGGCACAGTCCGAAAAGAAAACGTGGGTGAGCCCATGGGAAGGGGGACCCACGTTTTCTTTTCGGACTGTGCCCACCTGTGGGAGGGGCCAAAGGGGTCGGGTGCAGTGCAAGCTGGGCGGCGGCCAAAGGCAGGGACCTTGGCGGTCTGATCCCCGGCTGCAGAAGCTGGCTCTTGGGACATGGAATGTCACCTCTCTGGCTGGAAAGGAGCCCAAGCTGGTGTGCGAGGCAGAAAGGTTCCGACTAGATATAGTCGGACTTGCCTCCACGCACAGTTTGGGTTCCGGTACAAGCCCTCTCGAGAGGGGCTGGACTCTCTTCCACTCTGGAGTTGCCCACGGTGAGAGGTGTCGAGCAGGTGTGGGTATACTTATTGCCCCCCGGCTGAGCGCCTGCACATTGGGGTTCACCCCGGTGAACGAGAGGGTAGCCTCCCTCCGCCTTCGGGTGGGGGGACGGGTCCTGACTGTTGTTTGTGTCTATGCACCAAGCGGCAGCTCAGAGTACCCACCCTTCTTGGGGTCCCTGGAGGAAGTGCTGGAGAGCGCTCCTTCTGAGGACTCCATCGTTCTACTGGGTGACTTCAATGCTCACGTGGGCAATGACAGTGAGACCTGGAAGGGCGTGATTGGGAGGAACGGCCCACCCGATCTGAACCCGAGCGGTGTTCTATTATTGGACTTCTGTGCTCGACACGGATTTTCTATAATGAACACCATGTTCAAACATAAGGGTGTCCATGTGTGCACTTGGCACCAGGACACCCTAGGCCGCAGTTCGATGATCGACTTTGTAGTCGTGTCATCGGATTTGCGGCCGCATGTTTTGGACACTCGGGCGAAGAGAGGGGCGGAGCTGTCAACTGATCACCACCTGGTGGTGGGTTGGCTCCGATGGTGGGGGAAGATGCCGGTCCGACCTGGCAGACCCAAACGCTCTGTGAGGGTCTGCTGGGAACGTCTGGCGGAATCCCCTGTCAGGAAGAGCTTCAACTCCCACCTCCGGCAGAGCTTTTCCCACGTCCCGGGGGAGGCGGGGGACATTGAGTCCGAGTGGACCTTGTTCCGCGCCTCCATTGTTGAGGCGGCCGACCGGAGCTGTGGCCGTAAGGTCATTGGTGCCTGTCGTGGCGGCAATCCCCGAACCCGCTGGTGGACACCGGCGGTAAGGGATGCCGTCAAGCTGAAGGAGTCCTATCGGGCCGTTTTGGCCTGCGGGACTCCGGAGGCAGCTGACAGGTACCGGATGGCCAAGCGGAACGCGGCTTCGCCGGTTGCTGAGGCAAAAACCCGGGCGTGGGAGGAGTTTGGCGAGGCCATGGAGAATGACTTCCGGACGGCTTCGAGGAAATTCTGGTCCACCATCCGGCGTCTCAGGAGGGGGAAGCAGTGCAACGTCAACACTGTTTACAGTGGAGATGGCGTGCTGCTGACCTCGACTCGGGACGTCGTGTGTCGGTGGGGAGAATACTTCGAAGACCTCCGCAATTCCACCTACATGCCTTCCATTGTGGAAGCAGGGCCTGGGGACTCTGAGGCGGACTCTCCAATCTCTGGGGTCGAAGTCACTGAGGTAGTTAAAAAACTCCTCAGTGGCAAGGCCCCGGGGGTGGATGAGATCCGCCCGGATTTCTTAAGGGCTCTGGATGTTGTGGGGCTGTCATGGCTGACATGTCTCTACAACATCGCGTGGACATCGGGGACAGTGCCTCTGGATTGGCAGACTGGGGTGGCGGTTCCCCTCTTTAAGAAGGGGGACCGGAGGGTGTGTTCCAATTACAGGGGAATTACACTCCTCAGCCTCCCTGGTAAGGTCTATTCAGGGGTGCTGGAGAGGAGGGTCCGTCGGGAAGTCGAACCTCGGATTCAGGAGGAACAGTGTGGCTTTCGTCCTGGCCGTGGAACAGTGGACCAGCTCTTCACCCTCAGCAGGATCCTCGAGGGTGCATGGGAGTTCGCCCAACCAGTCCACATGTGTTTTGTGGACTTGGAGAAGGCGTTCGACCGTGTCCCTCGGGAGGTTCTGTGGGGGGTGCTTCGGGAGTACGGGGTACCGAGCCAACTGATAAGGGCGGTTCGGTCCCTGTATCACCGATGCCGGGGTTTGGTCCGCATTTCCGGCAGTAAGTCGGATTCGTTCCCAGTGAGGGTTGGACTCCGCCAAGGCTGCCCTTTGTCACCGATTCTGTTCATAATCTTTATGGACAGAATTTCTAGGCGCAGCCGAGGCGTTGAGGGTGTCCGGTTTGGGGACCTCAGCATCGCGTCTCTGCTTTTTGCAGACGACGTGGTGCTGTTGGCTTCTTCAGGCCGTGATCTCCAGCTCTCACTGGAGCGGTTCGCAGCCGAGTGTGAAGCGGTCGGGATGAGGGTCAACACCTCCAAATCCGAGTCCATGGTCCTCGATCGGAAAAGGGTGGAATGCCCTCTCCGGATCGGGGATGAGATCCTGCCCCAAGTGGAGGAGTTTAAGTATCTTGGGGTCTTGTTCACGAGTGAGGGGAGGATGGAGCGCGAGATCGACAGGCGGATCGGTGCAGCGTCGGCAGTAATGCGGACTCTGTACCGGTCCGTCGTGGTAAAGAGAGAGCTGAGCCAAAAAGCAAAGCTCTCAATTTACCGGTCGATTTATGCTCCTACCCTCACCTATGGTCACGAGCTATGGGTCGTGACCAAAAGAACGAGATCCCGGATACAAGCGGCCGAAATGAGTTTTCTCCGCAGGATGTCCGGGCTCTCCCTTAGAGATAGGGTGAGAAGTTCGGTCATCCGGGAGAAACTCGGAGTAGAGTCGCTACTCCTCCACGTTGAGAGGAGCCAGATGAGGTGGCTCGGGCATCTCATCAGGATACCTCCTGGACGCCTCCCTGGGGAGGTGTTCCGGGCATGTCCCACCGGTAGGAGACCCCGGGGACGACCCAGGACGCGCTGGAGAGACTATGTCTCTCAGCTGGCCTGGGAACGCCTTGGGATCCCCCGGGATGAGCTAGATGAAGTGGCTGGGGAGAGGGAAGTCTGGGAGTCCCTCCTGAAGCTGCTGCCCCCGCGACCCGATCCCGGACAAGCGGAAGAAGATGGATGGATGGTTTTCAGTGGGTGGTTGCTCTGTTTTTTTCTGGCGCATTAAGCATCAATCACAAAGCTAGCCCAGCAGACATCACAGGATAGCTTCTTTAGTAGTGTGCATTTCAATGCCAATCCTCAAATTTACGGTAGACATTATAGTAACTTAAAATTAATGACCATCGAGAAATTATTTGCATCACATCGGTGTTCTTCATTGGCTGGTTTATCAAGCAAAATCACGTTTTGTGTGTTTTGACAGAAATATTTCAATTGATTGAAACGATTAGGTAGGTCAAAAAAAGTTTCATAAAAAACAAATGATAATAGAAAATGTTCAATTGTGAGCAAGTGTGAGGAAGCAATGACACAAACAAGTAACCTGCGTTTATTAGAAAAAAAAGTTATTGAAACAGTCAACCTTCAAAAACATGCCATGAAATAAGTTTTGTAATAAATAAATCATTTTGTAAACCAGTCAGGAATTTAGCGAGTTAGGAATATTTAAGTGAGTGAATTCTTACCGCCGACAACAGCACACCGAACCGAAGCACTGTCCAAAAATGACCAGGAGCGAGCGATATTGCCGACTCTCCCGTGAGCTATCTAGACTTCCGGTCGAGACCTGTGGAGTCGCTGACGTCTTCACTCTTCCGGGTTTACAAATCTAGGTTAGTTTTTGCTTTGAGGTTACTTTAATAGTTGTGCGTACGAACAGCGGTCATGGCGGCTATGAAGGTGTGTGTCTTCCGAAGGTTCGTGATGCTTTTCAGTCTCATCATTTTACTCGCGATTGTTCTGTTACTTGGACGAGAGGGATATTTGAGGCAAGTTACAGAGCCACGGCCCCTTTCTGTGGAAGAGTACAAGCTGCTGCGCCCCGAAACGTACTCCTATCTTCTCAATCAGCCTGACGTTTGTAAGAAAAGAAGTCCCTTCCTGGTGTTGATGGTCCCAGTGGCACCTCTGGATTTGTCGGCAAGGGATGCCATAAGAGAAACGTGGGGTGCTGCAGGTCAGGACACCATAACACTGTTTTACATTGGCGTGCCTAAAGCGGGGCAAGTGAGAAGAATACAGGACATGCTGGAGGTGGAGAGCAAGAAATATTCAGATGTCATCCAGATGACCTTCGTGGACAGTTACCAGAATCTCACAATCAAAAGCATGATGATAATGAACTGGCTAGCAAACTACTGCCCCAACGCCACCTATGCCATGAAGGTGGATGCTGACATATTTGTGAATGTATTCTACCTCATCAGAATGCTGAGGTACTCTCCCAGGAGCAATTACATTACAGGATCTGTAGTAGCCCATGCCAAGCCATCGAGAAACCGCAAAAGCAAGTGGCACATGTCAGAGCAGCTGTACCCTGAAGACCGCTTTCCTACATATTTGTCAGGTGCTGGCTATGTCTTCTCAATAGACTTGGCCGCCAAGGTCTCATGGGCTTCCAAGTTTGTCCGATGGATCCCTATAGAGGACGTCTACATAGGATGGTGTCTGCGCGTGCTTGGTGTAAGGCCTGTCTACGCAATAAAATGGCTGCAATTCATCAACCTCTTTGAAACCGATCATTTGGACTATGACAGGTGCACTTTTGCCAGACGTGTTATCATCAACAGCTTTCGGCCTCCCCAATTGCGACAACTTTGGAAAGATTTCTCAAAAGGCTATAAAAGCTGCTGGTTTTGACCAATGACTGCTTCTGAGCTGGATATCTGTCAGCATTTGGAACAACCAAGGGTTTAAGTGGATGCAGAGATAGTAAATATAAGCTCATTTTATTGCTTGTCAAAATACAGAAGACGTATATGTCATTTCTGGTGTGCAAGAAAGAACAACTTCAAACCAAACAATATCCTGCTGATAAAAGAATGTTTTGTCTCAAAAGAATCATATGGTGACATTTTTAATATGTATATGAGCTCACTATGTTCTGTATTTATTTTACTTCAGGTGCTGCAATAGTTTGGGAAATGAAAGTCATGGCTTCTTTTACTGATTTGGTTTGATTCAAGGAAAAGTGTGTGCGTGTGTATATATCAAAGTCAAAGTCTGCTTTTTCAAAGTCAAAGTCCGCTTTATTGTCAATTTCTTCACATGCCAAGACACAAAGAAATCGAAATTACGTTCCCACTATCCCACGGTGACAAGACATAGTACACAATATACATACAAGTAGACAACACAAAAAAAATAAAAACAAGAAGGCACAAACAATGAATATATAACAATGAATGAAAATGATATACACACACACGCATACGTATATGAATATTGCACTACTCGGTCAGGCATAAAACATGAACCAAGAAAAATCTGCTGCTTGCTCGGTAGCTGTGCCTGTTTTGATATTACTGTATTGCTGTTGTTTCACTCTGTGGCCTTTAGGTGGCAGTATGAAACAGAAGATGAGTGTGTCAATGGCAGCTGTCATGACCTTAAAACTTGAGAGCAAGAAGAAAGCACTGATGCCTTTAAAATCTGCCTCTTTTTTTTCTTGCTGCTGACTGATATGTACCAAAAGTACCTTATGTATCAAGTTGCTTTATGTAGGAATGGAGTGATTGAAATGCCTTATCAATCTCTTGAGTGCAATTAGTCATCCTATACTTGGCTGGCGACCACTCCAGAGCATAGACTAGATCTTGTTCGCTGTTGTTTGAGACACCCCTCCGAAGCATTGGCACATTTCATATCATGATTGGTTGGTATTTTTGGCACGGATTGTCTTGTTCCCTTAAAATTCTGATTTTGACACATTTTGGTCAGGGGGGAGTTCTGTCGTGACTGGCCATTCCTTGATATAGGCCGGATGTCTCACAATATATAAACACGGATTACTCAGTGACAAGTTGTCTTTCTTTCGGGTAGAATGTCTAGTTTTCTTCATGTCTTCTGCGTCCAGCCCTGCTCTCTGTGGATACTTTTTATTTTGTGTATAAAGACTGTTACTTTTCAACTTTGTGTCATGTTTGTTTCTGAGTACAAATCCTGCTCCTCACGTAACACTACGGCTCTGATCACACCCACTCTTAAGAGTATACATGGCGTCAAGAGTGAATTTCAGAACACACTTTAGTTAGATTTTATTTTGCTCGCATTCTAGCTCAGCTATAGATTGCTTTGTAATTAATAAAGAATGAATACAAAAATAGACATTCCCCCCTCAAATTTCCCTGTCTAACTCCTGATGGAGAACCAGTCACAGTTTGTCAGTGTGGAGTCTTCAAAATAGTGTACAAGATAAGGAATCCCCGAATAAATGCAGACTAGCAAGGCCGCATCATAGTCATATTTTGCTTCATTAAAATTGTCAACCCAAATGTATGAATCTCATAAATCATAATGTCTCATATTGTATATAATATATACTATATATAGTATAGACTACACAACAAAGTCATGAATAACTAGTTTTCAAAACAGAGACTAATAAAAACTGTTCAAATATTTAAAAATGAAATATTTAAATCAAATTAAATCAACTATAAAAATAAAAATTATTTGGAAAAAATGAATGGCAATAAAAATTGCTAACAATATCTCTATTTTTCGCGAAAACAATTTGAAAGTTTGGAATTGACATATGAATTCGATGTACAATTTGTCCACCTAAGATGATGTGGCGAGCCGTATCTGGTCCCCGGGCCTTGACTTTGACACCACCTGCGCCACCATTTTGACATGTTTTTAGCAAGTCTGAACTCTTGTGTAATTTTTGTGACCTAATTGTCAGATGCGCTTACTCTCGAACTGACGAGTTAAGTTTTTGTTTTCATTTTTTTCATTTTAATTTGAACATCTTTAATTTGAGGTCAATCAGTGTCCCCGGATGTGTTCACTCTTTAACTACTATATGCGTGCAATCTACGGCAGTTAATGCCAGTCTAAAACACGCAACGTGTAACAGTTTTGTAAAACAGTTTGCCATTTGCCTGTTCATTTGCCGGTTTTGTATGTGCTTTGTGTTAGAGTCTATTCATTTATCACACAGTCTGAGTAGGAGGTAATGCTTTGGGCCAAAGCTCCTCATTGTTCCACTCAAACACACATACACACACACACACGTAGACACGCACATAGACATGCACGTCCACACACATGCCTCCCCCACTCTGTGCTGTCTTGTGTCTGGACACATCTCATCAACACATGTAGCTCCAAGGAGAGTATACAAACCAGTTCAGCTAGCCATCACAAAGTATATGTTTGGAGGCATTAATAAATCCAATGCCAAGTGCCAGTGAAAATCTGCATCCATCCAATGCAGAGCTCTTGAAGTGGCAATCAAGTCAGTCTGCTATTCCCCTCCAGCCTCCCTCCCCGTGGGTGGAGTTCCATCCACCGACGCACGGCTGGTGGAGCTGGTTCCTAAGACAACCCATGAAACATGCATCTCACTAGTGAGACTGCTTTCACAGCAGCTGCAGGAAACTGAATCCACCACTCAAAACCTGTGAGAGAGTGAGAGCAAGAGAGAGAGAGAGAGAGAGAGAGAGACACAGAGAGAACAATCTAGCCACATTTCTTGTTGTGACAGACACATGAGAGGATATATGATGCAGAAACCCACCACATAAACTCAACCTGCCTCTTACAACAGAGAATAATTCAGGTTAGTAAATTATATATTTTCACGTGTTCACCGCTTTCTCAGTAATTGACTTCTGTTACTCTGTTCGTAAATGCATACAGTATACAGTAAAGGAATTAGGATAGGCATATGGGCATAGGAATATGGGTATTGCACATGAATAAATATGAAACAAGAGCTTTACAAATATTACAAATATGGAGCCAAGAAAGTTTTTCCTACACACAACAACTGACACTATGTTGTGGAAGTATGCCGTCGCCCCCAGCTGCAACCCCAAGATGCAACACAAGATGTTCGCTAACAAGAAGATGAAATGTTTGGAGTCCCACTTATGCAACTCTAAAGGCTTTTGTCACATTTGTGGGTTGGAGGTTGAACTTCCTATCTAATAGAAACTCTCTACTAACTATTATAAACAATTATGCACATAATGGGGCTCAAGGACTTTGATGGAATTTCTTTAAAAAGGGAGTGCTGATCTCTGAAGTTGACTGGAAACATTAAGAAAGCCCCCCCGCCGAAAAAAACAATAACAAACTACAAAATATAATTTAACAAACCAACCACAAATTTGACACCCATTGCTCGACATACAGTATATTCAACAAAAGAAGATTTTTGTTTCCTGGTATATTCAGTCTTCCGGGAAGTATTAGAGAAAATCAGCCCAACCCCTTATGCCAGTCAATTTTTATGCGTTGTGTACAGTGTTGCTTGCTTTTCTGCATGTTTTGTGGAGTCCTGTGAATGTGCTTTGCTCATTTGTTGTTGCATGTATGTGGTTCCTCCTCAGTTTCTGCAGACATCTGGATTTGTTC
Organism: Syngnathus acus; assembly: GCF_901709675.1. Classification (NCBI taxonomy): domain Eukaryota; kingdom Metazoa; phylum Chordata; class Actinopteri; order Syngnathiformes; family Syngnathidae; genus Syngnathus; species Syngnathus acus. The sequence goes on along the minus strand of NC_051094.1, from coordinate 15,542,567 downwards.
CAGCTACCACAAGATGCATATGAATAGCTTACTAAATCAATTGAGTAAGTATTGTGAGATTAAAATA